>NC_064631.1:123162724-123465754 GCF_023864275.1 Schistocerca cancellata
CCTTTCGTTGACCTCGTCTGTAAGATGGCCATCGCTAGAGATTTTAGAATCGAGATATTTGAATTCTGATACTCTCTGTGAACGTTGCTGATCCGAACTTCTTGCCGATCTGATGTCATGTAGTTAGTTTTCTTCTTGTTGAGCCGCAGGCCATTCCTCGCGAATCGGCAGTTCCACTCACGGTGTGCTGCTGGAGATCAAACTTGTTCTCCGCAGCCAACACGACATCATCAGAATAGACAATTGTCCAAGGTTGTGGCACGTGCAGCTCTGCTGTGACATTGTCCTTCAAAAGAATTAATAGCACTAGTGATAAGGCCCAGCGCTAGTGGACTCCTACTGTGGTGCTAAAGTCATTTGACGCTCCTGCAGCAGCTCCTTGACTCTACATACACTGTTAACGAAAGGAATTTCAATAATTAGATGTAGAAAGACTTTTATCTGATATGACATTACATTTTGATCCTGTGTGTTCATCCTTATTACAGTATTATTAAGAGATGCAGAGTGCGTTTCACGTCCAGAGTCTATACAACATAATTTTTTCTTCTGTCTTCAATAAAAGTGGTAAGGTAGAGCATTGGTAAGCAGGGCACATGGGCTGCTGAAGTGGATTGCTGACCCCATATCAGGATAAAAAAAAATTATTTTCACCACGTTAATTAAAACAGAACACTGGTAACAACACAATGATTAACTGACGTATCCCAATTGCGGTGATCTAAACCCATTATTGAGTTGTATAAAATCAATGAGAATAATTAAAAAATAGCCTTATGATGCCAACTTTAAGTTAGTAACCAGTTACTTTATACAAATATAACTTTAACATAAATGCAGATCTGAGCTCACTAATTATGAAATTAAGTCAATTATCAGACCTTGTGAATATGAAAAATAACAATTTGTAAAGGCTATTAGGTTTCAAAAATACTCAAATAGCAAGATCTCATAAATACGTGAATTATCTATTATGTAATGATAGCCAGAAATATCTACACAGAAATCAGCACAGTCTAGACGTTTGGCGTTCACATCGGCCGCGCGTCTGAATTGCGTGCTCGAGAGGTCAAGTGATAGCAATAGGCAATAGGGTCTGCACACAGCAATAACGACTTCCACAACACACACAGTATTAATACAAAGGTCACTAATATACTAAAACCAACAGACAAGCACTGCCTAGCACCAAATACAGGCAGAGATGTTAAACGTTATAGTGTGACAACCGCAGTTACCATTAAAATAGTAGTTTATTACACAGTCTCCAATGACGTGAAATTTCACTTGATAAATTTATAAACCACAACTAGCTCAAAGTGATAATGACCAGACAATCCGCACACAACCTTAAACACCAAAGCGCCGTTTCAAGGCGCAGAATAGTTACAATCATGTTTGGCAACAAGTAATAAGTTTCAAATTCCAGATTAAATTAGCGGCTGAAATTTTGTACAGAGAATAAACTTTGATTCATAAAATCGACCACCTAACATATTAACAATAATAACAAAAAAAGAATCCCCGAATATCGGCCGCACTTGTCATTCAAGATAAATGCAACGGAACCAGAGAACAGCGTAGTTACATGGACTTGCAATACTAAGTATTCCGCACCTACAGGGTGTTTCAAAAATGACTGGTATATTTGAAACGGCAATAAAAACTAAACGAGCAGCGATAGAAATACACCGTTTGTTGCAATATGCTTGGGACAACAGTACATTTTCAGGCGGACAAACTTTCGAAATTACAGTAGTTACAATTTTCAACAACAGATGGCGCTGCAAGTGATGTGAAAGATATAGAAGACAACGCAGTCTGTGGATGCGCCATTCTGTACGTCGTCTTTCTGCTGTAAGCGTGTGCTGTTCACAACGTGCAAGTGTGTTGTAGACAACATGGTTTATTCCTTAGAACAGAGGATTTTTCTGGTGTTGGAATTCCACCGCCTAGAACACAGTGTTGTTGCAACAAGACGAAGTTTTCAACGGAGGTTTAATGTAACCAAAGGACCGAAAAGCGATACAATAAAGGATCTGTTTGAAAAATTTCAACGGACTGGGAACGTGACGGATGAACGTGCCGGAAAGGTAGGGCGACCTCGTACAGCAACCACAGAGGGCAACGCACAGCTAGTGCAGCAGGTGATCCAACAGCGGCCTCGGGTTTCCGTTCGCCGTGTTGCAGCTGCGGTCCAAATGACGCCAACGTCCACGTATCGTCTCATGTGCCAGAGTTTACACCTCTATCCATACAAAATTCAAACGCCGCAACCCCTCAGCGCCGCTACCATTGCTGCACGAGAGACATTCGCTAACGATATAGTGCACAGGATTGATGACGGCGATATGCATGTGGGCAGCATTTGGTTTACTGACGAAGCTTATTTTTACCTGGACGGCTTCGTCAATAAACAGAACTGGCGCATATGGGGAACCGAAAAGCCCCATGTTGCAGTCCCATCGTCCCTGCATCCTCAAAAAGTACTGGTCTGGGCCGCCATTTCTTCCAAAGGAATCATTGGCCCATTTTTCAGATCCGAAACGATTACTGCATCACGCTATCTGGACATTCTTCGTGAATTTGTGGCGGTACAAACTGCCTTAGATGACACTGCGAACACCTCGTGGTTTATGCAAGATGGTGCCCGGCCACATCGCACGGCCGACGTCTTTAATTTCCTGAATGAATATTTCGATGATCGTGTGATTGCTTTGGGCTATCCGAAACATACAGGAGGCGGCGTGGATTGGCCTCCCTATTCGCCAGACATGAAGCCCTGTGATTTCTTTCTGTGGGGACACGTGAAAGACCAGGTGTACCGCCAGAATCCAGAAACAATTGAACAGCTGAAGCAGTACATCTCATCTGCATGTGAAGCCATTCCGCCAGACACGTTGTCAAAGGTTTCGGGTAATTTCATTCAGAGACTACGCCATATTATTGCTACGCATGGTGAATATGTGGAAAATATCGTACTATAGAGTTTCCCAGACTGCATCGCCATCTGTTGTTGAAAATTGTAACTACTGTAATTTCGAAAGTTTGTCTGCCTTAAAAAGTACTGTTGTCCCAAGCATATTGCAACAAACGGTGTATTTCTATCGCTGCTCGTTTAGTTTTTATTGCCGTTTCAAATATACCGGTCATTTTTGAAAGACCCTGTACGTCCAAGTGACTTAAGGAACGACTAGTGAAAATCGAAGTGGCAACATGGAGCAATCACATCCAAACATTCCACCACAAAATTGCCCGCCATTTAAAGTTAGTCCAGGAACTCGATGTTTAACATGCACGCCTGGGTATACTCCCGTGCTCTCCTAGGGATTCGAGATAGACACGACTCTTAAACAGAGCCTATGTTGACCGGTGACTACTTCCGCACTCCAGTTCCGTTCGCCGCCAGACCCAGCGGCCGGAATGTCATCACCGTGCGTCCTGACCGACTACTCGCGATGCGCCATGCGCTGTCTTCCATCTGTCACTGCCACCGACCGAGAATCCTTCACTGTTCCCTACTAGAGATGGGGGATGCGCTCTTGAACTAATTCATAGAGTTGAATCTTTCAAAGGAGTGAACAATCAGTAATTCAGAAAAAAAGAACGGTAGCTCCAAACGTTTCCCACGGCAGAGAGAGAGAGAGAGAGAGAGAGAGAGAGAGAGAGAGAGACGGACCATATCAGCGGCGCCTCTGCTGGTCAGAGCACAGCGCACGCCACACAACACAGCCAGCGCCGGCCTCTGCCCTGCTTCTACCTTGGCTGCCTGCATTGTGCACTGCGCCATTGGATTTTGTGTTTCACATATGCCGTGCCGTCTCTGTGCGTCCTCTGCCGCGTGCAGTGAGTGTCTGGCGCAGCTTAACTTCGCATCGCACTCTGTCGGCGATCGTTTCAGTCGCACGTCCTGCCCTCTGGGCACTTGATGCGAGCAACAGGACAGAGAGCCACCTAGCGGATAACATAGGAACTACTTGCAACAACCTGCTCGCAAGAGAACGGACGATTTGTCTCGGAGCGGGTGAGTTCACCGCTCGCCCCACCCTCGGAACTCGCCCGCTCAACGCTCACCCCACCGTCTCGACTCTAGCCAGAGCGTTGAGCAAAGCGACTCAGGTGTCACTCTGGTCTCTGCGGTCTCAGCTCACGCTGTAATACAGCTCGCGGCTCGACCTGCTCGACTCAGCGCCTCTGCATCGGAGTTCGTCTCTACTGGATATTGTTCTTCGTAGTAATACTGCTACGTATATTACATTATTATGTTTTTATTTTATTTTTATTTGTTTAAACTGATCAGATTAGGTTCCTGACGACTCCTCTTACTATAGGATATTTATTATGGACACTCGAATTTACGCTTTAATTACAAGGGAACCGATAAACGTATCGCAAAATGTGATACACCAATATTTTCCTTGTTTTATTCTGCGTAAGGCTATATGCAGCACTTTCGTTTTACAGTCAAATTTATATTTTTTTTCTTATTCTGGTACGGATTTTGCGATTTTAGGCATCTTCGGAAGGAAACGTTCACTTTAAAAGTATATGGCTTGCGATGTATTTGTATGAGGTTAATGAAATTTTAATACATTGTAGCCAAATATATTGTTAATGTAAATCTCAAGTTACAACATTTTCCGATCACCCAAAAAACCACGATAGTGCAAAATAAATCAATAATCAAAAACTTTGTCATATCGTGGAAATTTCAATAAACAATACAAAATTCTTACTCATTATCTGTGTTACTTCAAAATAGGATCAAATAAGATCAAAATACAGGTATAGTACTGGAATAAACCTAATTTAAAGGGCAATGTGCCTTCCATTTATTTTCTGCTGTAAATGAGTGGTGAGTCATGAAAAAGAGCTAATTCATTTCAGGGAGTGAACACTTCTGATCCAATCTCTGAAAAGAACAGTTTTGCCCATCTCTATTCCCTACCGAGTCTCCTTCACTGCCCCCGACCGAGTTCCACCTCACGATCGGTGGCCGTCCCAAATAGAGGGCGCTAGCTCTCGTAACTTCGACAGAGAAACTATGCTGCCAAGAGCATCGCAGGAAGTCACGGCTCAAAAAGCATCCTGAGAGCAGGAATGCGTCAATTTTTTGCGCAACGTTTGTGCGCCTGTCGATTTAATGTCGTTTGTTTGATGTTTTCACTGTCGATTTCAGCGCAGTATTAATGTCCTACAGAGATTTACTGTTGTAATACGCATAAGGTAACTACTGAATATACTGGAATCTGTGTACGCTGGTGTTTAAATGGCCGCGGTTGCTGACAATCCTCGCATTGGCATGTGCATGGAGAGTCACGGCTAGAGGCTACTCATTGTATCGAACGCGGTAAGCTGAAGCACAAATGTCTGCTGTAATCGAACGAACATAATGATATAATGGCCGCGCGGGATTAGCCGAGCTGTCTTGGGCGCTGCAGTCATCGACTGTGCGGCTGATCCCCGCGGAGGTTCGAGTCCTCCCTCGGGGATGGGTGTGTGTGTTTGTCCTTATGATAATTTAGGTTAAGTAATGTGTAAGCTTAGGGACCGATGACCTTAGCAGTTAAGTCCCATAAGATTTCACACACATTTGAACATTTTGAATGACATAGTGAACAGGCAAACATATGCCGTAAAACAGTGCAACGCATAATGGACATGTTATCAGCTGCAAGGGAAGGCGGCGCAGCCTGGCAGTTCGTTCTGAAGTACATAAAATGTATTCACAGTTGCAAATGTGAACAACCACCTTCTGTTTAAGGGAATGATGACGTGACAATCGGTGCCGGACCGGCATTCGAACTCGGATATCCCGCTTCACGCGAACGGTTACCTTAAGCGCTTTGGTTATCCGTGCCTGACCCAAGGTGGACCCAAATTCCATATGTCGTCGTTCCTGCGTCACAACTTGCACTCACACACACACATTATTGCCGTCCAGGGGACGAGATCTTTAATTAAAATTCGCTGCCTTATATCGGCGAATAAATACGGTGTTCCAGTGCCTGCTGTGTCAAGACGAACGATGCAATGTTCCTTAGGTCACTCGTGTATGTGTGAAGGAATATTACATCGTTCTCCTTTACAACGCAGGCACTGCAATGTCGTAATTCATTTTGAGATTTATTTTGCATCCATTAGGAATTGACAAGGACTGTAGAAACGCCATCAGTTACAAATACTTGGTATGTAACCAACCTCTGTACCCGATAAGAATGTTGATGCTGGAATACATTTCCATTGGCTGGATTTGGAGTACAATGAGAGGAAGTGGTGACACAGACTTCCTGATCGCTAGACATAACAGCTTCACGTCTGGACTAAATTCGAAAGGCCTCTGCTGTACCTCGCAGACTGCGGGCATGTAACACTGTTGACGGAGATAGGCTCGTAGAGTGGGAACTATAAATTCGGTGAAAACCTGACTGTTTCTATCGAACCGTGGGCTATAACCGGAAACAGGTTTCACCTTCTTGCTTCTGGTTCCTGTCTACAATCATGACGCTGTAATATGAGCGTACACGTCACAGTCACACTTAGCAAAGAAGAGGTGCCATTGTGCCCAAGGGAGGGAAGCCTGTTCGCATTTGGTGGATAAGAAAAACCTCGATGGTCTCCAAGTCAACGAGGTCAAGCCATTTACATTCGTTGACAGTCGGAAGATTCGTTTATAATTATTACTACACAAACTGTTTGCAGCTGAAGGCAACACGAGTAGCAATGTCTGCGATTTCGAAAATACTTGAGACCGAGATCCATATTTTCCGTCAATTGTAAGCATAGGAGATGAGACGTGCTCCTATCACTTTGATTCGGGGTAGGGAATCTCACAGTTGTCAGCTGTCGATCTCACATTTCCGTGCGCTCCCAAACATGTATGGCAATTATCAACCCCTAAAGATGAATTCTCCTACACAGTCCGTGGGTAGTAAAAACCTTTCTCAAAGTTATCACGTCCGAATGCGGTTTTGCAAAATACGGAACGTATTTTTTTCTAATATAGTATGTATTTATTCCAACTCGGTTAGTCCATTTCTTACTTCCCCTCTCTGTGTCCATCTTCTCCACACCTCTAGCCATCTCCTTCTCTGCCTCTCTCTGACCACATTCTCCACGCCCTTCACCTGTCAATGTCCTCTTGCCTCTCTTTGTCCATTCGTTACTCCCCACTGCCTCTCTCAATCTGTTGCTCCCCACTTTCTCTGTCCATCTGTACCTGCCCTGTATAAATCCTTCTCGTCCTGCCGCTCTATTCCTCCTCACCTCCTGTATCACCTCATCCACCCACTCACTGTGCATCTCCCTCACACTCCATCTCCCCTTTCTCTGCCCATTTTTCCCTCCCCACGTCTTTGTCTCCTCCTCCCTCTTCCAGTCCATCTACTTTCCCCCCTTTCTCTTTATCTCCTACTCTTTTCTTCCTTTGTCCATCTCCTCCTTCACCCTCTCTACCTCCATTTCCTCCTCTTTCCTTTCTCTGTCCATTTTCCCCAATCCCTCTGTCCATCTCCTTCTCCGCAATATCTGTGTGCATTACCTCCTTCCCCCTTTGTGAGTCCATTCTCCTCCCGTTCGCTCCCTACGTTATCATCCCCAAACCGAATAGGAGGTTACTGCTTATTATCTCCTCAGTATTTCTTTCAAGATAGTAATAAATATGTGCATCAGGTTTGACTGAGATAGATCTAAGAATTTAGGATGAGTTCCTTGTCCGTAGCTTGTCTCATACACGCACATGTCACATACATTTCACATATGTTTAATACATTTCATCGGTATCTCTAACGAATTTCGCCCTGCAGGTTCGTTTCCACGCAGCTCAATGTTTATGGCATCATGTAGCCTGAAATTATTGCTGTACAATGATATAATTTTGTAGGTATATTCACCGGCATATGTGAATACTGTCTGCGAAATGTGTTGCCAATAGAGTTAGTAGCAAAGAAGCAATAAATTAAAATTTTGCCTGATGCGGTAGTCTTTCTGCATGAATAGCGAAAATGTTGTATTCCATAAACTTTTTTCGTTTCATCATTTTGTAGGGATCGTCAGTGAAGAAAAGTTTCGCAAAGGTTTGAAATTGTGTAAAGTTTGTTGCAAATCACTAAATGCTCTCATTCTCAAATAGTAGATGGTTAAATTCTCACCCCCACTACTTTGATAAGTAGGTGTTTCTTAACCCCACAGTGACTATTTCCAGACACCTGAGTGATATGTGTACCAACGTTCCTTGTAATCGGTCCCTTGGAGGAGGCGGCATGGAACATACAAACATACATACATTTTTATAATATGTATGAATTTCTTTACAGTTTAGACGGATATAGCAGCTGGTCACTTAGTGCTGAATTGCAGGGTACACCAAATGTTTTTGTGACCAAAATGTTTGAGTAAAAATTTGGCCTTGTATCAGATTTTATCCTCGCCAATATTAAAAGAAATAAATTATACAAGAGGACAAGTTGACGCATATGCGTTCCCTGTGCGGAACCACAACGTCGTCGCAGCAGATTCGGGTCCACGGCTGTGGCTCCCTGGGCTTTCTTAGCGTGAAATATGGGCCGGTGGCCTTCGGACAGTTCAGATTTATTGCCTGCCCTTGACAGTTCGGCGAAACGTCTTCGCATACAAGCAGGCTGAACGCCATGTGCGTCGCAGTCCCATTCCATTCTGACCAGACGTTTCGCCCGCTTGTAAGTAACATTGTGTCACACACGCGGTCTCACGTTCGAATGTATGCGAATCTGTAAGAATGAATTCACCTTGTCCTATCATTCACGCCTTCAAGCTCTGTTTGTGCTAAATTATTTTCGTCTTTGTGATAATGTGATAGGTTAAAGCAGGCAAGAAAGCTCACATATGGTTTGAATGCTAATATAATTTAGGATACGTAACCAACAACAGTTATATTTTAGATTATATTTCGTCTAAATTTTGGCTACAGTGTCAAAAAGGGACAAATAAACATTAAACAGCGCTGGAAACTTGGTATAAGAAAGTAATACAAACGTATAGTTTACGTGACCACGGGGTGAGAATATGTCTTTAGTGATGTAAATTTGTGCATCATTATTAAAATGAAAAGAATATACGTAATTCATTTCTTACTCTTTATCTAACTTTGACAATAAATTACGGTACCACATCTTAATGGTCAGAATATGATAGTTACTATTCTACAAAATTTGATTTAGTAAACAGTTCTCGGACTTGTGAACAACGTAAGACACACAAAATGTTTAAAAAAATTCCACTCACAGCAAATGATACTTAATAGGGATTACAAATGAAGTGCTCAGAATCGAATTAACAAGATCCAGATTCACGACAGTACTCTTCGCACTTTAGATATTAAACACGATATTTTGTTGTTGGATTGTTGTATATTCCATTAAGATTGGACATTGGAAAGTTGGTTTGTTCCGCCAGAATAAAAAATTACCAATCCGGTTTCTTTGTTTCCTGTTCTCTTCAATTACACATAGAGCTGATTCTGAAATGGGATCGCGCATAATTTTTGTGATTTCTTCCCTTTCTTCTATTTTGGCGAAATCTTGTTTTCCGCAAAGCAGTTATATCCTTAGGGGAAACAAAGATATTTTCTCCTGGTTATGGTTTGTGTGTAAATGCCTGTTTACGTCGATCAAGCTCAGATTCAGCCTCAATTTGTACCGATGCACCGTGCAGTTGTGTGCAACTTGCAACGCGTAAAGTTGTGCCGTTCTAAGCAAGTGCACCATTCGTTAGCACGTGAGAATCCTTTCTATGCCTTACGATTGTTTACGTGTCACAAGAATGACAAAATATAGTAGTTCATAATGGTACAAACTTCCAAAGATTTCATGACCCTATGTGACAGAAGAATTAATATTTAGTTTTAGGTGCTCCGGTCATGCCCTGTCTGTACAGCTGCTGAAACTTCCCCCAATTAAGGCCTATGTCTAATAGCATTAAACTTCACTTGGCCGAAATTGTCCTTTTTGCCTGTACTATTCTGCTTTTTATGTCATCCCTCCTCCGTTCATTATTTTTGCTGCCTAGGTAGGAGAAATCCTTCACTTTCTCTGCTTCCTGATCCCCAATTGTACTGTTAAGTTTCTCGCTGTTTTCACTTGTGCTACTTCTCATTATTTACGTCTTTCTTCGATTTATTCCTAATCCATATTCTTCACTCATTAGATTATTCTCTCCATTCATGATCTCCCGTAATTAAGGCTACCTTCCATTAGGAATGTTGGTGCAGCTCAGCCATTGTGATATCATTTATAAATTACAGAGCGCAGCAATCATTCGTCCTGTTTTGTAGGTTATATTTGGCAAATCGAAATTTCGTTTAGTGCCTAGCTATTATCAATGTAACTGACGCCCGAACAACAGGGAACTGACATGTATCGAGACTGGAAAATAATGTGTCGATAATGGCTAGGCACTATCCGAAATCAGGATTTGCAAAAAAAAAAAAAAAAAAAAAAAAAAAAAAAAAAAAAAAAATAAAATAAAAAAAAACTTCAAAAAAGGACGACTGATTGCTGTGCTGTATAATTTATAAAAAAGAATATCCCGTAATTATTCTTCAATTAACATTGATATCTTTTCACATTAAATTTTAATCCTAGTGTGCAACCTTTCTTTTATTCCGTCATAGCTCCTTCGATGTATGGATTGAAGAATAGGGGTGAAAGCCTACATCCCTGTCTTATACCCTTTTTAATCCGAGCACTTCGTTCTTGGTGTTCCAATCTTATTGTTCCCTCTTAGTCTATTTACGTGTTGTGCATTAACTTTCCCTAAATTTTTCTTAGAACATCGAACACCTTCCACCATTTTACACTGTCGAAGCCTTTTCCAGGTGGACAAATCCTGTTTCCGTCTGTCTTCCTTCCATTACCAACCGCAACGTCAGAACTACCTTTCTGGTGGCTTTACCTTTCCTAAAGCCTAACTGACCGTCATCTAACACATCCTCAATTTCATTTTCTATTATTCTGTAAATTATTCTTGTGAGCAACTTGGATGCATGAGTTGTTTAGCTGATTCTGCGATATCTTCGCTCTTGTGAGCTGTTGCAATCGTCGGAACTATGTGAATGATGTTATTCCAAGGCTGATTGTTGCCGTCAGATCACTGAATTTAACGCGCTGTCGGGCTTGGCTAGCACTTAGTTGGATGACCGTCTAGGCCTATCACGAGTGCTGTTGGAACTGTTGGGAAGCGGGGTACAGCCAGCCCTTGTGAAGCCAGATGAGAAGCTACTTCACTGAGATGTAGTGGCTTCATGTCTAGAAAGCGACAAAGGCCAGGAGAGGGGTGTGCTAACCAAATGCCCCTCCACACCTGTACCCAGTGATGCCTGTCGGTTAAGAATGACAGCGCGGTTGGTCGGTATCGTTTGGCCTTCCGTGGCCTATTCGGACGGAGCTATTCATTATCGCAGCGACTGTAGACTCAGTCTCCGCACATATTTTCTCCTAAATCATGATCTACGTCTACATCTGCATCTACATTTACATACATACTCCGCCATCCACCATACGGTGCGTGGCGGAGGGTACCTCGTACCACAACTAGCATCTTCTCTCCCTGTCCCACTCCCAAACAGAACGAGGGAAAAATGACTGCCTATATGCCTCTGTACGAGCCCTAATCTCTCTTATCTTATCTTTGTGATGTTTCCGCGAAATGTAAGTTGGCGGCAGTAAAATCGTACTGCAGTCAGCCTCAAATGCTGGTTCTCTAAGTTTCCTCAGTAGTGATTCACGAAAAGAACGCCTCCTTTCCTCCAGAGACTCCCACCCGAACCCCTGAAGCATTTCCGTAACATTCGCGTGATGATCAAACCTACCAGTAACAAATCTAGCAGCCCGCCTCTGAATTGCTTCTATGTCCTCCCTCAATCCGACCTGATAGGTGAACTGAACTGGCTCTGAGCACTATGGGACTTAACTTCTGATGTCATCAGTCCCATAGAACTTAGAACTACTTAAACCTAACTAACCTAAGGACATCACACACATCCATGCCCGAGGCAGGATTCGAATCTGCGACCGTAGCGGACGCGTGGTTCCAGACTGTAGCTCCTAGAACCGCTCGGCCAGCCGGCAGACCTGATAGGGATCCCAAACGCTCAAGCAGTACTCAAGAATAGGTCGTATTAGTGTTTTATAAGCGGTCTCTTTTACAGATGAGCCACATCTTCCCAAAATTCTACCAATGGACCGAAAACGACTATCCGCCTTCCCCAGAACTGTCATTACATGCTTGTCCCACTTCATATCGCTGTGCAATGTTACGCTCAAATATTTAATCGACGTGACTGTGTCAAGCGCTACACTACTAATGGAGTATTCAAACATTACGGGATTCTTTTTCCTATTCATCTGCAGTAATGTACATTTATCTACATTTAGAGTTAGCTGCCATTTTTTACACCAATCACAACTCCTGTCCAAGTTATCTTGTATCCTCCTACAGTCACTCAACGACGACACCTTCCCGTAAACCACAGCATCATCAGCAAACAGCCGCACATTGCTATCCACCCTATCACTTATGTAGATTGGAAACAACAGTGGATCTACCACACATCCCTGGGGCACTCCAGATGATACCCTTACCTCCGATGAACACTCACCATCGAGGGCAACGTACTGGGTTCTATTACTTAAGCAGTCTTCGAGCCACTCACATATTTGGGAACCAATCCCAAATGCTCGTACCTTAGTTAGGAATCTGCAGTGGGGCACCGAGTCAAACGCATACCGGAAGGCAAGGAATATGGCATCCGTCCGATACCCTTCATCCATGGTTCGCAAGTTATCATGTGAAAAAAGGGCGAGTTGCGTTTCGCAGGAGCGATGAATCTGTACGAGACTCAAACGGCGGTATGTTTGTACGATCCTTCTGCGTGAAAGATTTCTCAAATGCTAAATTTAAACTTTCAGATGGTACAAGAAGTATTGATGCTGAAATCAGATGACGATGACTATTAGGTGGTCATCCCCGCCACACAGCGTCGGCATAAATCTTGTCCGTTGACGACTGGGCTATAGTACTTTACACACATATACAAGGCGGCACGCCTATTAACCCGGACTTACGCAGCACATTGAAAGCACAGCCTGCTCCAATGTTACCTACATGGCAATCCAGTCAGTATCCCAGCAACTATTCGAAACCCTGGGACATGGGGGCGCATCCTAGTTGATTTTGTCTAGCTCTTCCTCAAAGGGATGTGGCTCATTGCCGTGCACACATTTTCTTGGTTTCCTTGTGTAAAATGAATGTCAAATACAACAGCAAGGGAAATAACAGGCAACTGGAAGAAAATATTGGTCACTGAAGGGGCCGCCTACACAATCGTTTCGTACAATGGCCCTCATTTTCCATTCAGACTGCCTCTCGAATTTCGTTCTGATATCAGCATAAAGCACTCTACAACTGGCTGCTCCATTCGGCTTCCAGTAGTGTCGACAACCAGTTCGTTCGCGCTTTTAAGGTACAGTTGGAGAAGTTTCTCTCAACCGAACCGAAGGCCGACGTGCTGACAGTTCCTGCCCTCCCATAGTATCAGTCCGGTGCAGGGATACACTCTGGTGGCAATGCTGCAAGGCCAAGTACAGCAGTTACGTACATGGCGGTCCCAGGATTTATACCATATATCGCCAGAGTCATCCATGGATGACAAATAATCCCAGTGGACGCCAGTTGCGCAGTTCTGGTATGACACATCAACCAGATGCGTTCCAAGCTCAGTGGTTTTAAGCTAAAGACGACAACCACTGTTCCCTGGAGCTGGCTCGATTCTACTTGAGACCTCTGGAAAACTCACATTCCTGACTTCAACGTCTATGGAGATGGTCTCCCATCGAATCGGACCCTCTTGCAATACACTGAATCTTTAGCTGGCTCGTTCACCGATACCTTCCCTTCACTGGTATAGCAATTACAATACAGAGACGATCATTTTGCAGGCTAACGTCTAGCCACGGATAAACGCTGCCCATCGGGTTCCTTGAATTGGCCTGTGCTTAAGTCTCTACCTCACTTATGCCATGCTGTTGTTAGCTGGTGGTTTACTGTATTTCAATCAGACTATATTTGGGATTGCTGTTCTGTGGGTTACAGGTCGTTTTCTTTGACCTGGGCCGTCCGGATAGTTATTCTCTTCGGTGTCCTACAATTAACGACGACCCAATGCAGACCTCAACTGTGAACTGTCACGTGATTATACTGTATCAATACTTTCTTTGTGACAAAGCAAGTGTTGCAGCAGAGCAAGTGTAATAAGCTCAATTTTCTGTCCAGGTGATGCTCGAAGCTGTATTTCTTGTGATGACTGTTCAGTTCCCTACATTTGTTGCTATGAAATCACTACGCCTCTCTACAGTGGCCATACTTACGGCTGGAGATGACATCTATCTCCCGTAATGGCTTTGTTCTGTAGGCTTCATACAGGTGTCTTGCCTTGAAATAGTTATGTGGTACTAGTAACTTCATTAAAGGAATTTACTCTTTACAAAACGTTCCAGAACACTCCTTTACTGAGCGGGCCATGTTGTGTGGGTAATTAAACCACAATAAAGACGGTCACGTCATCTACAGTCACCACAACAAACTTGAAACTTGCCAAGGTTCTTCCTAAGATGTCTTTCAGAAGGCGATAGTCGTCCTTCGTTTTTTTAGTGTCTTTTATGAAGTTTTCATTTAAATACATTTTTATGCAAGGAGTTAGACGCTTTCACAATACCGTCGCAGTCAAACATTTAACAGAAGGCATAGTACCCGCAATTTGCCTGGTCAGAGAAAACGCTCAAAATCTACGTCATAGTAGATATAACGATCCCTCAAGACGCTCCCGTTTATTTACTGCATCCGTCTCTGTTCTGCCTCACGAGATAGTGCCGCTTCCCGTAGTTTAAAGTGGTTGTCATTTCAGGTGTTCATTAATTATGCTGTGTGTATAATGAGCACCATAAAGACTGTGACTCTCCGGTAACTTTTCACTGTTATCTAGGGCGCCATTCTTCTTCCTATTCATGTTCCCCTTGATAATGTCTTATCTGCCCACCAGTGTAGTTGAGTCTTTATTACGTAACCCTCTTTTCTTACGGTCGCCTTCAGTCCTTACGGCGCGGTATGTTGTCACAACATTTGTCTTCTGGAACGGCGTATATTCTGTCTCTGATCTAGCGAGGAAAGCCTCGGGAGACTGCTGTGGGTTCCTGAGCTCCATAACTGTGTAATAAGACCTTAATTTCTCTTAAGAAATTAATGATTCTCCTGCCAAAAATAGCTGAGTTTGCATCCCCAGCTGCAGATATATGTAGAGGTTCGTTTCATAATGTTAACACCATTTCTATAGTACAGTGTTAAAACTTGAAGTATACTCGTATCTTTCAACAAACTAATTTACACCTATTACTAGCTCGATTTTATTGGTAGGTAGTTCGTCCCTGAAGAATAGCATTACTGATTTTTCAAAAACCGGTGAAGTCTTTCGGTGATCCCTTTTGATACACTTGATCGGTTTCATTATATAACCTATTTTTACCTAATAATATAATTTAACTTGTGTTTTCTGAACGTATTTTCAACAATTTGTACATTCGAATTTTCTGATTAGCTACATATCTTAGTGTATCGATGAAACCACTTCTGATATTACAAAATGGAAATTCCCAGCGCCCGCTATGTTCCAATCCTTACAGTCGCAAGAACTGAAGCTCATGCTAGGCACCCTTAGTCTAATTTAAATATTACTTTATGAAACCTTTTAGCATTCCAGAATGTTTACACGTATCTAAACACCACTAGAATTTTTAACCTACTATTTTATTAATTACATTTCGCTTTAATAGACATCTGTCTTTAGTCAGTCTCCTGTTGTGCTTCTTGATAGTCAAGCTTGTATGCTCTATGCCTAAAGTCACTATATTGTCAGTGGGATCGAGCCAAAACCAGAAAGTTTACAATGCGAAAGTAGTGTCTCTTATGGAAGGTAATTAGGAAGCGCTGTCAATGTACATTCACTGTAGTCTTTCTCACGAACGGATAGAATGATATTATAAGATATCATGGCTCCAGTTGCTTAGTACATTTCTCACAGTGACCCGTTTAACAGTTTAAAGCACTGCAAGTATAAGTAATGTTGCTGCCAGTCCAAGTGAATCGTGTAAAAGAATTAAAATCTAAAACTTACACAACTGTGCGGGGTGTGAAATTTTCTTGGGGCACGAAATGGGAGTAGTATTATTTCAAACTGATGACATATACAAAATATTAGTAACAGTCTGAATAAGATGATTATGTTGAACATGGCAGTATATAATGGTATTAACTAACAACAACCTATGTAGAATTTTCTGTCCCGATATGTATGTGTTCACACTGCGCTCAAGTCGGATCCATTGCAGTTGCGGTACACTGATAGTTACCCTGAGCTTCATATGTGTATGCAGTATTATGAAACATGTGGATCTCTCTCATCAAAAAATCAATAGGAATATGAATGAATTGTTACCGCATGCTGATAATTTTTACATCTGAACCGTCTAGTTACAACTGAATGAAACACAGTTTTCGTGCCACACGCGTTTCGCTTTTATTTTTTGCAAGACATCTTCGGTGGCCTGCAATATAAACATATTTTTTTGTTTGTTACATATACTTCTGGTAGTTGGTTTTCTATGATGCAGTAACAATTTTATATTCTATTTACAGGTTCCGTGGATGTTATTCTACAAGTTGTGTTTTTGTTCCATTTTTGACGCTGTCCTTCTTATAACTGCATAATTGATAACTGCCATTTGAAATTTTGTTGGTGGGACTTCACAGCGCCAGGAATTTGGCACTTGTTTTGATGATATGCTCCTGTTCTTTTAAAAAAAAAACTGCCGACTGTATTGCCAAATGACGAATGTTATTGTCAACTATTGACTTGTGGTATCTGTGATGTGTGTGTGTGTGTGTGTGTGTGTGTGTGTGTGTGTGTGTGTGTGTGTGTGTGTGTGTGAATAAACACTAGAATTCAGGATAAAATATACTGATACAGAATTCGATTGATATCATGTTGTTGTTGCTGTGTTTGCATTTTACAGTGTCCGTGTAGTTCGATGCAAATATCGTTGAGACATGCGAGCTGCAGTAGTATTAAACAAATGAAATGTATTCGCAATTTGTTAATACGATTATGCATCAGCTGTACCATTTACTAGATATACACGAAAATCTATGTCGGACCAGGAGTCTAGCTTACCGCAAGCGCTCGTCTTAATCACTTCGGCTTCAGTAAACGCCTCCCGGACCGATCCAGAGTTCTGGATGTCCTAGTGTGTCGTCCCATACTACTTGCAAATTTTGTGATTCCAGAACAGGAATGGAGAATGTCTTGCTCGTTTATTTTGCCTTTGCTTTGACATGAAATAGAGTTGCTGTAGTGTCTGTATTTCATTGTATTTGTGTAATTCGATGCAAATGCTCTTCAGACATGAATGAATGATATTGTTTTGAAAATTTCAGCACCCATAAAGACACATAGAACTGAGTGTTGTGCAGAATAGCGAACGATCGAGATGCGTACAACAACAGTACATGACTCTCAAGCATTAAGGGACATATGAATAACATACGTATTACCAGTATGACTTTGCAGTGTGAAACACTGCTCCTCGAAGAACGTGGATAACAATAACCCAGAGAGAAGTGATTCCAACTGCAGTGAAGAAATATTGAAGTTGGCCCTTCAGTTTCCTCTCTTGTGAGACATGAAATGGTACTCCTTACTCGTTCAGTAAAGAATAGCAATAAAAATAAAACAAACAAAAAATAGTGGGAAGTTTCAGTGTGCTATGTCAACGTGAAAAATTTAAATAGCAGCCAGTGAGTGAGTTTCATTAAGTGAGGTATTTGAGATACCACGGTATTTCATCTCCTGAGGGCACAATTATACGACAGTGATGTGTCTCTAGACGCTATGGATAGCCATGTGCGTCAGATAGTGATATCGAATATACTGTTCAAACATCACGAGAAGGGGGTTTATGCTTGGAAGAGGCTTGGAGACAAAGGAATGTACCATCTGGAAAGCATCATAGACAGAGATTACGCAATCAAAATTATAAGGCATATCCAGAAACAGATATAGATTCAGATAAAATTTTAATGTAATAATGAAGAGTAGGCTGAAATTTCTGCCTCAAGGCGAATTAATGTGGGAAGAAGCGAGATAGTGAACTACAGCAGAATGATGATGTCCTTTGATTTATCTGTTGCTGTAGGCATTGCGGTAACGAATACCACAAGTGCCAGCACAAATGAAGAGGAATGAACGTCTCTAGAAGTGGCCATGATAGAAGGTGGACAGAGAAATATTGATACAAGAAAGGTAACTATTAACTTAATTTAATTAACTTCTCAAAAAGAAGGAAATATAAAAAATTAGGTAAAACCAAAACATCACAATATCTGTTATCTGGAATCAAAGTTAAAAGGCAATGCAGAAACGATCAAGCCAAGTGGCTGCAGGAAAAATGCGAATAAATCGAAAGAAAAAAGGTCGTTGGAAGTTCAGCTTGGGTAGAAATCTCAAAACACACTCGGTGAAATTATGGCAAAATTGTTAACATTATGTGTGCAAGAAAATCAGACGACAAAGTAAATGTTCGTACTGCATTACTGCCCGCATACTGCGTCTGGGACTGCTAGGCTACTTTGGTGGCTCGCGCGTAGATGAATATGAGGAGAGAACACCATTTTTTTTTTAGGCGTTCTGTCTTCCTCTCCAGTTTTATCCTTTATAGCTCCCTCTTCTACCATGGAAGTTCGTGGGTGAGAGTTAATCCCTGATGTCTTAACGTCCTACCATCCTGTCGCTTCTTCTTGTCTGTGCTTTAAATATAATTATTTCATCGTCGATTCTTCGAAGAACCTTCTCCTTGCATAACTTTTCAGTCCATCTAATTTTCAATATTCTTCTTGAACAACACATCTCAAGTGCTTCGATTCTCTTGTTTTCCAGTTTTCCCGCGGTCCATGTATCACTATCATACAATTCTCTACACCAAACGTTCAGTCTCAGACATTTATTTATGCTAGTTCTATTCTCTTGGGCAGGAATGCCGTTTTGGAAGTGGCAGTCTGCCTCTTACGTCCTATTTGCTCTATCCTTCATGGATTATTTTTCTGCCTAGGTAGCAGAAAACCGTCATTTTATCTCCTTCGAGATCACCAGTCCTAATGTTAAGTTTCTCGCTGTTATCATTTCTGGTACTTCCCATTACCTTCGTCTTTCTTCTATTTACTGTCAGTCCATATTGTGTACTCATAAGACACTTCATTCCGTTCAGCACATTTCTAATTCTTTTTCGCTTTCACTTATGGTACTAATGTTACGAGCGTATCTTATCACTGACATTCTTTCACCTTGAATTTTAATTCCACTCATGAATGTTTCATTTCCGTCATTGCTTCTACGATGTATAGTCTGAACAGTAGTGGCGAAAGACTACATCCCCCTCTTACACCCCCTTTTAATCCGAGTACTTCATTCCTGGTCTTCGAATCTTATCGTTCCCACGTGGCTCTTTTACATATTGTATGTTACCCATGTTTCCCTGTAGCTTACTCCTATTTTCTCAGAATTTCGAACATCTTCTACCATTTTACATTGTCGAGCGCTTTTTGCGGGTAGACAGATCCTGTGAGAATATATTGATTTTTCTTTAGACTTACATCCGTTAACAACCGTACTGTCAGAATTGCCTCTATGGTGCCTTTATATTTCCTAAGGCAAAACTTATCATCATCTAACACACCCTCATTTTCATTTCCACTCTTCTGTATAATATTCTTGTGAGCATCTTGCAGGAGTGAGCTGTTGAGCTGTTTATGCAATAATTGTCACACTTGTCGGCTCTTGCAATCTTCAGAATTATGTTGGTGATGCATTTCCGAAGGTCAGCTTGTATATCACCAGACTCGTACATCATACCACCAACGTTTTATTGCCGCTCCTCCCAGAAAGTCTGTTGGACGTTGTGTATCGCTTCTCCCTTATTCGATATAAGTCTTCCGAAGCTCTCTTAAATTCTGATTCTAGTACAGTATCCCTTTCCCTTCTCATGGACTTCTGTTCCTTCTTCTGTCACATCTTCACGCAAGCCGTCCCCGTCGCAGACGCCTTCAGTGTACTCATTCCACAAATCTCCTCTCTCCTCTACATTTAACAGTGAAATTCACATTACACTCTTGACGTTACCACCCTTGCTTTCAATTTCAGCGAAGTTTTTTTTTTTTCTATATGCTGTGACATTCGTTTCGACAGTCTTCTGTTTTCTTTCTTGGATTTCTTCACGTTTTTCATGCTGCCGTTTCGTCTTAGCTTCCCTCAACTTCCGATTTAATTAATTTCTAAGTGACTTACATTTCTGATTGCCTGAATGTCTCTGAACGTTCTTGTTCTTCCTTTTCTCATCGGTCAACTGAAGTATTTCTTATGTTAGCCATGGTTTCTACACAATTACCTTCTTTCTACGTTTTTCTTTCCAAAATCTGTGATTATCCTTTTTAGATATGTTCATACCTCTTCTACTGAACTGCCTATTGAGCTATTTCTTGTCGTAATAACGTCAGGGAATTTCAAGCGTATCTCTTCATATTTTTTAGTATTTCCGATTGCCACTTCTCTGCGCATGGATTCTTTCTGACTTAAACTTCAGCCTAATCTTCATCACTACTTAATTGTGATCTGGGACTATATCTTCTCCAGAGTACGCCCTGCAGTGTACTATCTGATTTCGGATTCTCTGTCTGACTACGATGTAATCTAACTCCTATACTTTTGAAAACATACCTTCTCTTCTTGTGATTCTTGAACAGAGTATTCGCTATTACAGGCTGAAAATTACTACAGAACTCAGTAAGTCTTTCTTCTCTTTTATTCCCAGTACGATGCCCATATTTTCCCATAACTCTTTCTTCCACTCCTTCCCCTACAGCCGCATTCCAGTCCCTCGTCACAATTACATTTTGGTCTTCCTGTATGTATTGGATTGCCCTTTCAATATCCTCATATACTTCCTCTATCTGTTCATAATCAGCTTGTGACGTCGCCATGTACACCTGTAGTATCGTTGTCGATGATGGTTTGCTATCGATTCTGATGAGAACAACCAAATCACTGAACTGTTCACAATAGCTCACTCTGTGTTCTCACTTCCTTTTCATAACGAAATTTACTCACGACATACGATTTTCTGTTGCGATTGATATTACCCCCTACTTGTTTCACCAGATATCCTTGCCCTCTATCCCTTTCACTTCACTGAACTCTCCTATACCTAGATTGAACCTAAGCATTTCCCTTTCCAGACTTTCTAGCGTCCTTACCACATACACTCTTCTGATATTCGACACCCCGCCTGACAGAAAGTGATCCTTTCGTTATATATTCAAACTTTTTCTCAGGGTCGATTGCCCTTGCCCCTTCGCTGTCCCTGTAATGCAATGGTTTTCATTGGCTTCTGATTCCTTATTCCGTTGATTACTGCTGATTCTTCCCACCTCAAGGGCAAGAGAGTGCCCTGAACATCTATCCGCTGCTCCGCCCTCCTTTCCAAGGCCGTTGGCTGAATAAGAGTGACTTATTATGACGGAAGTCTTCAACCGCCATTGCTGATAACAGTTGTTCGAAGTATAAGCGGCGGCAGGTTTCGAACCAGGGACCAAGATCATATTGGTTACTAGTCAAAGACGCTGCCCCTAGGCAGGATGAAAGGAAAGAGTTTCCTGAAGGCTATTGCGAGGTTGGGGAACTGTCTGATGACACGACAGAAGAAGAATGGGAGTTAGTTTGGAAGTTCTACAGGACTCGGTATTAATATGAGTTTGACAGAATTCGAAAGACTTGATTTTATATGTGGGGGCAGCACTGACAACATTCCTTCAGAAAATTTAAAGCATTGGTTGAACTGAGAGGTAAACTGAAATTCAAGTTAGTACACTCCTGGAAATGGAAAAAAGAACACATTGACACCGGTGTGTCAGACCCACCATACTTGCTCCGGACACTGCGAGAGGCCTGTACAAGCAATGATCACACGCACGGCACAGCGGACACACCAGGAACCGCGGTGTTGGCCGTCGAATGGCGCTAGCTGCGCAGCATTTGTGCACCGCCGCCGTCAGTGTCAGCCAGTTTGCCGTGGCATACGGAGCTCCATCGCAGTCTTTAACACTGGTAGCATGCCGCGACAGCGTGGACGTGAACCGTATGTGCAGTTGACGGACTTTGAGCGAGGGCGTATAGTGGGCATGCGGGAGGCCGGGTGGACGTACCGCCGAATTGCTCAACACGTAGGGCGTGAGGTCTCCACAGTACATCGATGTTGTCGCCAGTGGTCGGCGGAAGGTGCACGTGCCCGTCGACCTGGGACCGGACCGCAGCGACGCACGGATGCACGCCAAGACCGTAGGATCCTACGCAGTGCCGTAGGGGACCGCACCGCCACTTCCCAGCAAATTAGGGACACTGTTGCTCCTGGGGTATCGGCGAGGACCATTCGCAACCGTCTCCATGAAGCTGGGCTACGGTCCCGCACACCGTTAGGCCGTCTTCCGCTCACGCCCCAACATCGTGCAGCCCGCCTCCAGTGGTGTCGCGACAGGCGTGAATGGAGGGACGAATGGAGACGTGTCGTCTTCAGCGATGAGAGTCGCTTCTGCCTTGGTGCCAATGATGGTCGTATGCGTGTTTGGCGCCGTGCAGGTGAGCGCCTCAATCAGGACTGCATACGACCGAGGCACACAGGGCCAACACCCGGCATCATGGTGTGGGGAGCGATCTCCTACACTGGCCGTACACCACTGGTGATCGTCGAGGGGACACTGAATAGTGCACGGTACATCCAAACCGTCATCGAACCCATCGTTCTACCATTCCTAGACCGGCAAGGGAACTTGCTGTTCCAACAGGACAATGCACGTCCGCATGTATCCCTGGCCACCCAACGTGCTCTAGAAGGTGTAAGTCAACTACCCTGGCCAGCAAGATCTCCGGATCTGTCCCCCATTGAGTATGTTTGGGACTGGATGAAGCGTCGTCTCACGCGGTCTGCACGTCCAGCACGAACGCTGGTCCAACTGAGGCGCCAGGTGGAAATGGCATGGCAAGCCGTTCCACAGGACTACATCCAGCATCTCTACGATCGTCTCCATGGGAGAATAGCAGCCTGCATTGCTGCGAAAGGTGGATATACACTGTACTAGTGCCGACATTGTGCATGCTCTGTTGCCTGTGTCTACGTGTCTGTGGTTCTGTCAGTGTGATCGTGTGATGTATCTGACCCCAGGAATGTGTCAATAAAGTTTCCCCTTCCTGGGACAATGAATTCACGGTGTTCTTATTTCAATTTCCAGGAGTGTATATTCAAACTTTTTCTCAGGGTCGACTGCCCTTGCCCCTTCGCTGTCCCTGTAATGCAATGGTTTTCATTGGCTTCTGATTCCTTATTCCGTTGATTACTGCTGATTCTTCCCACCTCAAGGTACAAGAGTGTCCTGAACCTCTATCCGCTGCTCCGCCCTCCTTTCCAAGGCCGTTGGCTGAATAAGAGTGACTTATTATGACGGAAGTCTTCAGCCGCCATTGCTGATAACAGTTGTTCGAAGTTTAAGCGGCGGCAAGTTTCGAACCAGGGACCAAGATCATATTGATTACTAGTCAATGACGCTGCCCCTAGGCAGGATGAAAGGGAAGAGTTTCCTGAAGGCTATTGCGAGTTTTGGGAACTGTCTGATGACACGACAGGAGAAGAATGGGAGTTAGTTTGAAAGTTCTAGAGGACTCGGTATTAATATAAGTTTGACAGAATTCGAAAGACTTGATTTTATATGTGGGGGCAGCACTGACAACATTCCTTCAGAAAATTTAAAGCATTGGTTGAACTGAGAGGTAAACTGAAATTCAAGTTAGTTTTTAGATCCCAAGAGAATGAAGACGTACCACCACACTTTCGCGAAAATATCGTCCATGAAGTAGTAAGAGAAATTTTGTACGAGAACGATCTCATAAACATAAGACTTCAAATACCCACTTTGTTGGCGAGAATAATAATAGATTAATGGAAGGGAAAACTTGGAGGCCTTCATATGGTCGTTAGCTTGGCTTAAGTTAAGTACCGGAGAGGCTGTTCAGTCGCGTCTCATAACGGAGGTCAGGCTTTTCGCGAAAATATCATTCATGAAGTAGTAAGAGAAATTTTGTACGAGAACGATCTCATAATCAACATAAGACTTCAAATACCCACTTTGTTGGCGAGAATAATAATAGATTAATGGAAGGGAAAACTTGGAGGCCTTCATATGATCGTTAGCGTGGCTTAAGTTAAGTACCGGAGAGGCTGTTCAGTCGCTTCTCATAACGGAGGTCAGGCTTAAGAGAATCAAGACACGTTAACATAACGAGCTCGCCTAGAAACAGTATTCGTCAATGTAAATTGATGTAAGATGCTTGAAAATCTCAGGTGTAAGCTATAGGTTAAGATGGATAATATATACTGAGGTGACAAAAGTCATGGGATAACAACAAAAACAAGTACAGATGGTTATAGCGTCGCGTTCACAAGGTATAAAATTGCATTGCTTTGATGGAGCTGTCATTCATACTCAGATGATCCATATGAAACTGTTTTCGACGTAATTATGGCTGTACGACAGAAATTAACAGACTTCGAACGTTGGAGTGGTAGTTGCAGCTGAACGTATAGGATATTACATTTCTGAAATCATCAGGGAATTCATTATTCCGAGATCCAAAGTTTCAAGAGTGTGCCGAGGATACCAAATTTCAGGGATTGTCTCTTATGACAGGCAACGTTGTGTCCGACGACTATCGCTTAACACCCGTTAGTACAGTGATGCAAAATTTGGCGTTAATGGGCTGTGACAGCAACGACCAACGATTGCCTTTGCTTACAGCGTGACATCGTCTGTACTGCTCTCTGGGCTCGCGACGGTATTGGTTGGGCACTAGACGACGGGAAAACCGTGGACAACAGAGACCTTATTCACCTGATGGTTGAAAAGGGGAGTGATCCAGACCCCGCGAAGCCATGAGACCAAGTTGTGAACATTGCACTGTGCCAGCTGGTGATCGCTTCATAATAGTGTGGTCTGTATTTACATGGATCGCCTGAGTTCTCTGGTCCAACTGATCAGATCATTGACTGTCTAACACGGGTTATGTTTGGCTACCTTGAGACCATTTGCAGCCATTCATGGACTTCATGTTCCAAAACACACATGGAATTGTCACCGGGCCACGAATGTTCTTGATTTGTTTGAATAACATTCTGAACAGTTCGAGTGAATGATTTGGCCACCCCGTTCACCGTCATGAATCCTATCGTACATTTATGGGACATAATCGAAAATTCACTTGGTGCACAAAATCATGCACCGGAAACACTTGCAACTATGAAGACCTATAGAGGGAGCATGGCTCAGTATCTCTGTAGTGGATTTCCAACTACCTGAGTCTATGCCATATCGAGATGCTGCACTACACCGGGAAAAAGGAGGCGCTACGCTAGATTAGGATGTATCCCACGACTTATGTTACATCGTTGTACAACATACAGTTGATGAAAAAGTGGAAACGATTAGAGTGAAAGACCATAAATGATGTGCTAGTTGAAAAAGGTTTAAGACAGCGATGTGGTCTTTATCCCCTACTGATGAACCTGAACATCGAAACGCTGTCGGGCTGGGCTAGCACTTAGGTGGGTGACTATCTCGTCTGCTGAGCACTGTAGGCAATCGGGGTGCACTCAGCTCATGTGCGGCAAACTGAGGAGCTACTTGACCGAGAAGTAGCGGCTGCGGTCTCGTAAACTGACATACGGCTGGGAGAGCGGTGTGCTGACCATATGCATTAATTGGAGAATAACGCCCACGGTACTAGATGGCACTAGGAAAGGCAAAAATTGTACGATAGGACAGAGAGACAGAAACATGTCAGGAGGGTAATTGAAGATGTAGAGAGATGTCGTACTGAAACCATGTCGTGTAGCATTGTCCTGGAACATCACACGCCATGTTGTCTGCTCAAGTAATGGCAGTAGTTGGGAAAATGCGCTGCATTGTGCATGGATTACACTTCTAGTGATTGTCCTGAGACCTACGGTTAGACCAAATTACTACTTACTGGCTACTGTAATGATGCCTGAAATGACGCACTATGCACGATGAGTAAAAATAAAGCGTGAACCAGTGTGGAACACCAGTCGTATTTCCTACGCAAAATACAGGGCTATTACAAATGATTGAAACGATTTCATAAATTCACTGTAGCTCCATTCATTGACATATGGTCACGACACACTACAGATACGTAGAAAAACTCATAAAGTTTTGTTCGGCTGAAGCCGCACTTCAGGTTTCTGCCGTCAGAGCGCTCGAGAGCGCAGTGAGACAAAATGGCGACAGGAGCCGAGAAAGCGTATGTCGTGCTTGAAATTCACTCACATCAGTCAGTCATAACAGTGCAACGACACTTCAGGACGAAGTTCAACAAAGATCCACCAACTGCTAACTCCATTCGGCGATGGTATGCGCAGTTTAAAGCTTCTGGATGCCTCTGTAATGGGAAATCAACGGGTCGGCCTGCAGTGAGCGAAGAAACGGTTGAACGCGTGCGGGCAAGTTTCACGCGTAGCCCGCGGAAAATTGGCTCATGGCACAACTGGAGATCGACAGCGCCGACTTCATCTTTCAACAGGATGGTGCTCCACCGCACTTCCATCATGATTTTCGGCATTTCTTAAACAGGAGATTGGAAAACCGATGGATCGGTCGTGGTGGAGATCATGATCAGCAATTCATGTCATGGCCTCCACGCTCTCCCGACTTAACCCCATGCGATTTCTTTCTGTGGGGTTATGTGAAAGATTCAATGTTTAAACCTCCTCTAGCAAGAAACGTGGCAGAACTGCGAGCTCGCATCAACGATGCTTTCGAACTCATTGATGGGGACATGCTGCGCCGAGTATGGGAGGAACTTGATTATCGGCTTGATGTCTGCCGAATCACTAAAGGGGCACATATCGAACATTTGTGAATGCCTAAAAAAACTTTTTGAGTTTTTGTATGTGTGTGCAAAGCATTTTGAAAATATCTCAAATAATAAAGTTATTGTAGAGCTGTGAAATCGCTTCAATCATTTGTAATAACCCTGTATTGTGAAACACCGTGCATTCCATCAACACAATTGCGCTACTCCCCTACAGCTCCACAATTCTACGCTTAATAATGTATACATAATTTATAGTTGAAGTTTATTTCAGTCAGGTTAAATTCTTTCCACCTCCGGTTCTAACCACTGCTTTCGGGATGTTTCTATCGGTTATTAGTTCAGCGCTGGAATCAGATATCCTGACTCTGTAACTGGCCACTAAACGAACAATCCATTCTGCCAAAAGAACGAAAATCACACAAAAGGAAAACTTGAAGCAGAAAGTACACTAGATAATACGTGACTCATATACAGCAGGAAGAAAACTAGATAACAAGTGATATGCACTACCGCTAACTATACAGCACACGAAATATGCTGCAGTATTTTCGCAATGGTTACCTCGCGATATCTGTATATGAGTGCTGAGCCAGTTTAGCACTTGTTTGGTATCTAGCGCAAAATACGATCTAATGTAACGCGAGTTGCCAGTTGCTTGATGTTGGCAGCGGCCGCTTCGGTGACTGCACAGTGGCGCCGCCTCGTATAGCGATGAGGTGACGCGCTCCCGAGGAGTCCGCCCGTGAAGCGGAACAGTGATGCTGTGTACGCTGGCATCAGTCAGTGCTCGTTGTGGAGTTGTGTGCAGAGTCCGTAAGGCGTGTGGGTGCAGCCGTGATAACGCTGATGTCCGAGTCTGGTAGAGGCAAAAGCAATTCTCACTCACGTAAGTGCAGCCTGTATGTCACCTTGCACAGCATCGCTTGTGATTTACGTGACACGAT
The DNA here is from genome assembly GCF_023864275.1 of Schistocerca cancellata. Lineage (NCBI taxonomy): Eukaryota > Metazoa > Arthropoda > Insecta > Orthoptera > Acrididae > Schistocerca > Schistocerca cancellata. The sequence continues at coordinate 123,190,739 of NC_064631.1, forward strand.
GGTGTTTTGGTAAATCTATTATCTGTTGGACGTCAAACGTACTCGGTTATCTTGGGACGAGGCGTGACGTAGTACACTCTGCAGGATGGTGGCCGCAGATGAGGGGGTCGTTTGTCGAAACAATTGACACAAACAGCTGGACGCGTCGTCTGGCAGGCCGCTGTTTGCAAAGGGTGAGCATCGCGCGAGTTCTGTGCATGGGCTGTTCACTTGAAAATGAGGTGCGTGTCTGGGTGACTCCCTCTGCCTGTTATTTTTCTAAGGATTCACCTTAAATACCGTTTGTAAATTTTATTGTGGTTTTAATTATCAGTTTCTAATGCCCATTTTGCTCTCTGCTTAACTTCTAATCTTACGACGAGTTGTGGGACTAAAATTTCTTGTTTACCTCATTGTGAACTGTTGTACACTACCACGGCTTCATGATTGTTAGTCATCAGTGCGTAAGATGCTAGCTATAAAATCATTTGTCTGCTGTGGCGCAGCAGCAGAGTTATTGAGATTACTGTATAGTTCGGCTCAGTTAAGTTAATGAAGTTGAAATTTTGCAGTGAGTCAGTGTTATTTACATGCTCTTAAAGAATTCATTGCCTACAGCGGAGATCGCAAGTCTTAAATTTTACTTGTTACTTAGTTTTTTATAAGGTTCCTAGTTTTAAAGATTTTTCTTATTATCTACAGTTAAACTTAAAGGTTTTATTATTTAAGGTCTTGCTGCTCCGCTGTTAAAAGCAATCCTCAGAATTTGACGGTCTAGGTTATTTGTGGCCGATTCTGGCTGGCCTTAAGGTTTTATGTTTTGCATCTTTTACAACGTACCTTCTCTCTGTTTCATTTCTGCCTTAACTGTCCAAGGGACAAATTCAAGTGTCCATTCCCTGTGAGTAGGATCTGCAGCGTTGTAAAATTAAATTTGAAGTGTTCTTCGTGTTATGAAATGCTAAATTTTGTAATGACATGTTGTCCTCGATGCTCATTGATTCACTTGTGCTGGGTGTGTTAAATATTGTACAGGATCAAGAAAGAGACAGTTTAGTCTTCTTAAGGGGGGACAGTGACAGTCTTGCACTGATATGTTTGTCAATCCATATCTCTGTCGTTTTTGTTTAAGAACATTGAAATTTTGCATATTTTCGTATAGGGATCCAATATACTTTCGACAATTTTTACAATATTTTAATAAAATATTCGTGCTGTGAGAGAATTTTGGAATTTTTGTTACATTATTATTTTAAGGCACACTTTTTCATTATTTCAAGGCAAATTTGGCAAATTTAATCTATGGTAAAATAATCTACACTACCAAATGTACAATGAAGTGCAGTAACAGTTTGGTAAATTATTTCTATCATTTTCTTTGATATTTTGGGTTTGAACAATTTTACGGGAAAATTTACCATATGCTATCAACAATAGTGCTATTTATAATGTCTAGATGAAAATTCTGTTCTAGTTAAATATTGCTTCGATGTAAAAGGTTAGAAGTGTAAAATTTCAACGAACTCATTCCAATACTTTCTGATATGTGTGTTCTAGAAAGGAGAAAACCTCTAGTAGCAGAAATATCATTTTAAAGTTTTTATGAAATATTTAAAAAATTTGTAATCATAACTTAGATAAAACTGACCATGTCCATATTCCAGTTCTTCCTCATAATCTTCTGCAGCTCTATGCTCCTCCGCTCCTTTGTTTCGCAATTTTTTGTGCATTTGGGTTCTGCGTTTTGCCATGCAGACGTTTTTCTAGCAGTTTCTGGTGAAGCCAGTGCTCTCAAAGTTGGTTTAATGGCCATTTCAGCCTCATACGGAAGGCTATTTTTATGTCCGTACACTTCCCCACTTTCCTTGCTGTTCAGAGATTTGAAAAATCCATGAGAACATTGGCCATGTTGAGGTATATCATTTGTCGATAAGTAATGAAAAAAATGACCCATATTATCCAAAACTGTGAGGTTATTTCTAATTGCAGCATCATAATAGACTTGCAGGCTGTCTGTTCTCTTCTTTGTTAGTCTGTTTTTACCTCCCAGTGCCTTCCCATTCTCTAGTAGCTTCCATTTATTATACGCAACAAGGTTTCTGAGTTGTCCACCCATCATCTTCTGAATATGACCTAAGCACTCCAGTTTCTTAATAGAGCAGCCTTGTCCGCAGGGCTGACGTTCAACCACGTCCTTGAAAACACTAGAGTCACCATCTCCTAAATACTGTGTGTATCTTACTCCATGCTTTCTCAAAGACCTGTGGAAAATTAGTTTAATGCCAGCAGCTTCTATCCAACCACTGGAGCCCACATAATTCGTGATACAAGCAGCTTTTTGAGCTTCTTACCATCCTATTTCTTTACTTGCATCATCATATTTCTTGTGCAAGGAACGTGCAGATCAATATTTAGACAACACATGTAAGTCTACTACTTTTCCAGTGTCGACACTAGTGACTGTTGAAACTCCAAGCAGTGAAGTATGCCCCCCTCTTCATCCAGTCACTGTCAGAGGAAACTGCTGTATCTTGCACCACAATCGTCTTGAGTTGTCCCTTGGACTGCCCTTTCATGCTCTCTTCACTTACCTCTGCAACTGCATTGAGGAGAGTAGTAATCATTGGAATAAATTTTAGGGATGGACCAGGAAAGTTCATAATACCATAAGCAAGCCTCATATTGAGTTCATACATTTCATTACTGGCCTTCGATGTCTTGAATGGTGAGTTAGCATCACAGTTTTGACATAAAATGTGTAGTGTGCAAATCAAACCAAACTCTCTTCCCATCATGCACACCGACCGAGGTGGCGCAGTGGTTAACACACCGGACTCGCATTCGGGAGAACGATGGTTATAACCCGCGTCCTGATTTAGGTTTACCTTATTTCCCTAAATCACTTTAGGCAAATGCTGGGTTGGTTCCTTTAAAAGGGCACGGCTGAACTCCTTCCCCTTCCGTCCTCTTATCTGATGGACCGATGATCTCGCTGGTTTCCCCGAATCACCCAAATACCTCCCCCCCCCCCCCCCACTGCCCACCCATCATCCATCAAATTCACATTTCCTCTATAAAAAAGCACTTGCAGGCTTTTGTAAGTGCCTGTGTCACCAATTCCAGATCAAAAGTTCTGAAACCTGTATTTATGTCATGATTTGTTTCTTCTGACACAATACCTTTCCCAAGTTTTAGTTCAGATGCTTTTGGAGACAATCTAATGTTTGCATCCGCAGCCAGACTCTAATCTCAATATACGTACATTTTTTAAATGTGCCTTACCAAGCCTAGGCATTGTAAAAAACGTTCGATATGTTCAACCTTGAACAAAGAACCACACAATAAATCCAACTTCACTAAAATTCCACAAAATAACCCAAAACTTGTTTATGAAGATCCGCAGCCTTCTATACAATACTGCTTGGACCACAAAATCACAGCTTTCTAAAGTTATATCTTCCAGGTTCACACGCAGAATTGAGCAAGAAAATTTTTACTTCACTGGGTACCTGGAAAATTGGGCATGCTGCATTAAACTGCTTAGTGTTTTTTTTTCATACCATTTGTAGTTCGAATTTCAGTGAAAAGAATTTGGATAATAATCTTAATTAAATTTACTTTCAAATAAGCAATTAAAAGAAATTGTGATTTTTTTTTCATGACTTCTGTCACCGTCTTCACTTAAATACCTTCTTGCCCTACACGCATAGCATTCATCCCAAGTCTTTGCTTCACACCAGGTACAATGGAACAGTAGCTTGTGTAATCTACTCGAGCGCAGCCTCCGTAGTTCGCTTATGAATCTAAAGTCCACTACTTTCATTCCACGGATCGAGCCGAATCAAATATACAGCGTGTCTCTCCTTAAGAATCGTCAGCAGTGCTGGTGGTTTGGCAGATATTTGCGATTTCATTTTTGCAGTGGGAAGCTATTAGTACTCATCACGTCTTTCATTCAGCACCCACTGTCGACAGAAAGCGTCGGTTTGTTTCCCGCAACAAACAAAATGATTTTCAAGCGGAATTTGGCATGCCCGTCGTGTAGAGCTATCCCGGTTTAGTCTAGTTTATTTTAATGATATATGGTTACAGGGACGTAAAACAAAAACATTAGCCAGTACCCCGATATCAACTGCACTGCCCTGGCCAGCCATATTACCGCCAAACATGCAACGCTACTGAATCGCTGCTGGATTGCTATTCTTCGTGTTCTACTGTCCCTGTTAATACATAACGATAAAACGAATGTCGATGTAGAGTATTATAGAAGCTCTCTATCGAACGGACACGAAGAATTCCAATTTAAAATAATTTTTTTTCTAGTTGGGAACGCACCAATAATTGTTCGGGTTGTCTACACCTACCCAATGCAGAAACGATGAGGACTGTTAGGAGAGTATCTCCGAAGAGTGGTAATATTATTATTTAGAATGGTTCTTTTCTGCTCCAGCAGTCGAATCGTGGGCAAAGAACAGTATTTGTTCTTCAAAAGTCTTCTTCAAAATGTAATTACCTAACTTGATTCAAACATTCTCACTATCCGTTGCTTGCTGTTACTATGCCGAGCCGTGATCACCATTAACCCCAAGATCAGTCAGTGCGAATAATTCTGGCTGGAGTGTTAATAATTCTCAAGTGTAGTAAATCATTATCTGTGTAATTAGCGATCACTGTAGTCACATTCTTAATAAGAAAACTAATTACTCTTCAGAGATATACTCTGTCTTGTCCATATGCTTCAAAATATTTCTATATTCAAAGTTCATATAATTTCGGCGTGATCTCGTCAAGTCAGAAATTCACCAGCCCTTTCGACAGGCTTCGTAGTAGCTGTTAAGGTATGTCCAAACGACGCTCCTTTCGTCGTGCGCAATTGCAGATGCACTTCCAGTGCATGGAGAAAAGTGTGTGGAAACAACGCATTTGCGCGTGGGTGTTGTCGTGCCCACACGTTGCCTCATTGTGCAAGCAGTCTGCTTTGATTTCCCTTCTTTGATTGGGAGCTTCTGTTGCGTTTATTGTGATAAAGAGGCGAGAGAAAAGGAAAACACCAAAGCGACTGTAGGTAAAGAAGCATCTAAATTACAGAGGTGCGAGAAATACGAAGTGATGACAACGTTTAATTTGCAAATTTCAAAGGAGGTCACAGCGAGATTTTAGATTTTCTGTTTGTAAATCTGCAAGGTAAAAAAGATTTTGTTAGGTACTATGTAGCGACTTATACAGCAGATTCAACTATTTATTCCTCATTTCAAACCAAAGGATTTTAGTGATGATTCTTGAAACATAGAAGTATTGGAGACGTCTTTCGTCGTTATGGGAGAGTTAATTAACTTTTAATGCGTGAATTGTATTTTATTCGTCTGTACAATGTTAATCACGAAAGCAGTTACGTAGATTAACAGAGTAGCACTCGACAAATTTTGGAATTTCATAGACCCCAGAATCACCTACGGCAACTGAGCTTTTTTTTTTTTTTTTTTTTTTTTTCAAGATTGTATTTTTGGCATCATCTATATCCTTCATTTCAAGTTTCAGTAGTTTTATGAGGAGCGTAACATATGCCATCAGTTCTTTTATTCAAATGTCATGCTCCCCAGTTCTGATTTTAAGTCACTATACCATGGGTATTCGTCCACAGTTTTCATATAGGTCTAAACTTGTTATAAATTTTTGGCTTATTATTCTTAGTTTTTCTACTTCTAAACGTACAGTATCTTATTCTTTATAAAAATGTGATCGAGACCTTATACGTAATACTTGAAGCTCAAGGCAACAGATCTCGAATTTTTATTCAAAAAACCTTCAGAAGGGCACTCCATATGACTTTCTTCATTGCCTTTAATCATCTATTAACTTAAGCGTGCTTCCTTTGGAGTCAACAGACATTATTGCGCATACTTAGCATCACAGCATAACCTCAACACAGTATATGGTCAAACACACATGGGCCTCAGCTCCCTGTCGTCCGCTAAAGAGGGCAAAGATTCCCACCGAAGTCGGGTAGCAATGCGCCTTATGCGTGGCCTCCATTTCCAGGAAATTACGCACGTACAAATGCGCGAGTGTTGTATTACTTTGTTTCAAATTTTGTCTTCCCTAATGCAGCCTCCTACAGACTCCAGAAGCTATATTTCTGATTCTTATAGTGGCCACCTCTCTAATATAAATAATAAAGTACGAATTGGTATGGCTTTATAAATTTTCTGATGTGTGTCATTCCTTGTTATACCCTTAAGCGTTCTTCTTATTGTGCCAAATATACGACTTCCTTATGGACTGAAATCCCACTTGCTATTCTCCATTCCTCCGGTATCTCATATTTTACCAAAGATATGTTAAACTGATGTAGCATTCTTCAAGGTAATTCCTCCGTGTTTAGTCAATTCCTGGTTATTCTCGGATTTCAGGTTCTTCAGAACTTTTTTTAAAACTGTCCTAAACTACGACAGTACACTAAAGCATGATTTCATGATTCATGGACAATGTAAACAGTATCGCCTCGTACGACATTCGGTCATCATATATGGTGACATGAATAGCAAGAGGTTTTGTAAATAAAGTCCAGAAATCTGAGATGAGCAAGCAGCCGTGACACGTGAATCCTGAAAACTTGGATATAAATCAAGAGGTGAAAAAAAATTAACCGCAACATTTCTCAGCAGAAATTAAATATTGAAAGCAACGGGGCAGATGTGAAAGACCCGAAACTCCCCTTTTACAGCGTCAACAGCTTCTGGTGCCGTGCTACCAATTCACCTTTCTGAAAGGGCACAGCTCGGGCCAGTGCTGCGCAACTTTGCTGAGCACTCAGTGTCATCGCAATTTGTGGTGACACACGCACGTGCAACCACCTAGTCTGTTATTAGTGCGTGGCGAACGTCCCTTGGATGACTCGCAACATCTGCGAATGTTACGGTACTGAAAATCTCCAACAATAATGGCTCGCTAGCGATCCAAACTCACCTGAAATTACTGTTAGACGTTAGAGAAATCTAACTAAGATAATAAATGCTATTAAAATTTCATCCTCCAATCAGAATGAATTGAAAAGCATTTCAGTTTATACAAATATGTACTCTATATGATCTAAAGAATCCAGGCCCCCTAATAGCAGGCGCTAATATGGAGTGCGTTCCCCCATCGCCTTACTAATGGACTGAATCCGCTGGGAGACTTGCAATGAGTTGTTTGAATGTCTATGGATGAATCACGCTTCAATCTCCCTTAAGATCCGAAACAAGAGAAAGTTGTGATGTTAGACGCTGGGATTTGCAATGAAGTCATCGATCTTACTCAGCCTCGAAGGTAGTCCGCTGGGTTCAGGTTGCGACTCTCGGCAGACCATGCTATACCGGTATTACAGTCCACAACCATTTGTCTCATAGATGCTCCTTTTTGGCAGGTTGCATTGTCATGCTGATAGAAAGTAGGTGTTCCTCTTCTACATGCAGTACACAATACTGTGTACTGTGTTCAAATCCTTCTAAATTCAGGACTTAATGCAATAATTGTAGTAAAACACCCCATACTATAACACCAAAACCTCTTTATTTCACTTGTGGGACTCCACATGATTGCTGTTAAGCGGTATGGAGGCATTTGCCAATCCTAAACTTTCCCATCGAACTGCCGAAAGATAGAGAATAATTCATCAACCCCAATCATTTGTTTTCAGTCAACCACTTTCCAGTGGTGTCACTCTTTACACCACCTCAAACGTTTCTTAGTACTCTCTACAGAAATATGTGGCTGATAAGGAGCTGCTCGAACATGGTAACAAATTCTGTTTAACTTCCTACTAACAGTCATTTTGCTAGCTTTTCTGGTGGTACCATTTTGCATCTCGGAATCGATTATTTCAGTTGATTTCATGCGACTTTTTACGACCACCGTCCTTAGTATTGTGCACTTTGCTATAATAGGCTTGAAATATCAAAAATGGTTCAAATGGCTCTGAGCGCTATGGGACTTAACTGCTGAGGTCATTAGTCCCCTAGAAGTTAGAACTACTTAAACCTAACTAACCTAAGGACATCATACACATCCATGCTCGAGGCAGGATTCGAACCTACGACCGTAGCGGTCGCGCGGTTCCAGACTGTAGCGCCTAGAACCGCTCGGCCACCCCGGCCGGCCGCTTGATATATCCCTTTCATATTTGTTACTCATGTGTCATAGAGTGACACGTTCGAAGTCACCAACCGACCCATTCAGCAGTCACAGTTTCTCTTCTGACAACATAAAAGCCACACCGCCTCCCTTTCATTTAAAATGGCGGGTCCGCCTCTCCTGACATCTAGTGGTCAACTCCACATTACATGGGTGTGTCTAGGTACTTTGGATCAGGTAGTGTATTTCAAGACGACAACTGTAAAGATCTAGTTCATTTAAATACAAGCTTTCCAGTTCATAGGTGAAATATGTAACGCAAGAATACGTAAACGCAAAACAGTTAATCAACAGTAAAAAGAAACAATTAAAGCATGTTTTGTTAGTAACCTTTCCTTTGATGACGTATTTCTGCCCAACAGGCAATCTACGCGGCCAGGCTTTTTCTGCGTATTAAAACGACGATTGCATGGTGGCTTGAGTCAATTTGCAGTTCTAAGAGTTTACTTTGCGTAGATAAGACCTTCTTAATGTTGCCTGAAGCTCTGTACGAATTAGCATTGTCACACCTCGCAAATCCATCATATCTCTGCAGCTCAAAAACACCTCAATTTACTGGAATTAAGAGTTTTCAATAGGACCTATCTAGCACGCATAGTATCGCACTGACGAAAATTTTTCCTTTGATGAATCTGCGACAATTTTTAAGACTGTGTGTAAAAAATGAGCACTGTTTCGTGAGTTTATCACTGTCAAAGTAGCGGAAATTTTAAAACACCAGCATTTAAAAATATATTTATTACATGAAAACACTAACTTGCGGTCTGGTCGACTGATAATCGGAAAGATGTAGAGAGAACAATAATGTGGTTAAAATGTGTTTAAGGTTATTTGTTCCTGATCTGATCGTGGGTTGAATCCGCATCACATGTAATTTTATATTTCTCGCAACAATAAAATGCTTCGACGAACTAATTGTATACGGCCCTTCTGAAGATTTAAACGAAATACAGTGGAATCCTCGTAGAGCTGGTGCATGAGAATTTATACCGAAGTTAATTTAGTTTATACTTCAAATAACATATTAGTGTCCTAATTAAATACTTTAAGTGATATCATTTAATCAAAAACCACCATAGTTTCATTTTCAAAATGGAATATGACACCTGCACTCGGTTGTTGGTGAGGCTACGATAACACGCCCTTTTAGGAATTTAACAAGCCAAGGTGACTATTCATAAAAACTGAAAATAGTTAAGTGTTTCGAAGCGTATCGGTAAGTATTGTAGGTGGAACAGATACGGGAGTGCAGGAAGCAGCACTACCTTGAGAAATTTCCTCGCTCTCTGTTGACTCCGAGAAACTGGAGGCTCTGACAGCAGCAGCGTGAAGACTCCAGCAGTCTAAAAACTGCTTCGCGAGCATCACCAAACGTCGCTTAGCTGGTGCTCTGAATTGAAGGCGCCTAGCTCTTCTGCTTTGTCATGAACCAAGCGCTTAACAATTGCAACTTTCCTCTATGGTATTATTATGAATGCACCTCTGGTTTACCCCTTTCCATACCCAACTCTCTTTTTAAGCCAATGGTGAATTAAATTCTATACTCTCATTAATTTGAATTATCGGACGATAGAAAAACATTCTCCAAAAATTTATAGGAAAAAGCAATAGTACGATCAAGCGGGGCATGTTTCTTTTCGGCTTAATTGCCCTCTGACTTCCTGACAGCTAGAATGAAATTTTCACTCTACAGCGGAGTGTGCGCTGATATGACACTTCCTGGCAGATTAAAACTGTGTGCTGGACCGAGATTCGCACTCGGGACCTTTGCCTTTCGCTAGCAAGTGCTCTACCAACTTTTTTTTTTTAATCTCATTTCGTTCGTTCCGTTCATTGTATCTGCTCTGGGCGGACGTCGAAAGACACCCGTTTCAGTTCGTTGTTGACCCATTAACTCAGTTTTTTTTATTACAGAGGGCAGCTAGACCTCTGACCGAACACGCTGAGCTACCGTGCCGGCGGCCAACTGAGCTACCCAAGCACGACTCACGGCTCGTCCTCACGGCTTTACTTCTGCCAGTACCTCGTCTCCTACCTTCCAAACTTAACAGAAGCTCTCCTGCGAACCTTGCAGAACTAGCACTCCTGAAAGAAAGGATATTGCGGAGACATGGCTTAGCCACAGCCTGGGGGTTGTTTCTAAGGCTAAGTCATGTCTCCGCAATATCCTTTCTTTCAGGAGTGCTAGGTCTGCAAGGTTCGCAGGAGAGCTTCTGTTAAGTTTGGAAGGTAGGAGACGAGGTACTGGCAGAAGTAAAGCCGTGAGGCCGGGGCGTGAGTCGTGCTGGGGTAGCTCAGTTGGTAGAGTACTTGCCCGCGAAAGGCAAAGGTCCCGAGTTCGAGACTCGGTCTGGCACACATTTTTAATCTGCCAGGAAGTTTCCTGACACCTGTTTGAGAAATATAGTGCATTAAAGCTCGTTCTTATCTTGCTTTTATTTACTAAAAATGCTTGAAAAGATTAAAAATGTAATAATCATAACAAAGTTGTAATTATTGTAATTCTAAGACATGGTGCAGACTCCAGTTTTTGTGAAAAAATTTGAAAGTCTTTTCCCTTAGCAAGACATAAGTGCATATTACGCAATTTGCTGCAGTTCTGCCATTGCAACGGTAATATTGTTTTGCTCGTGTTGAAGAAACTTTTACCACTGGAGGCCACTATTCTCATCGTGTCACTTGTGGAGACCTGGTTTCCGATAAAATTTGGCATATATCTGATTTTTGTTTGATAACCAACTCATCTAACAGTGGTTCACACTCTTCTGCCCGCCTTTTTCTGTCTGGTGAAACCAAGAAAGCCTTTTTCTGACTCATCCTAAAGTTAAGCAGGTCCGCCATGCTCTTTTCCACGGTCACGTTTTTACAGCAGTGCCCCTACGTAGCAGTAACAACACAAGTGTCTCTATGACGTGCAGTAAATGCTGATGCCACGCTAATAAAGTCAGAATCGTCGATCACACAAAGAATCGGACCTTCCGTTAAACCAGCATATAACAAAGGTAAAGTGCATCAAAGCTTTCCCATGAAAAAGTACGAAATGTAGTATTGGGGCGAGCACACAGCCGTGTCTGTTCTAGGCTAAAGTTACACGTTAAAAACATAAACTGAAAAATCATGCTAGGGAAAATTTAACACGATGTTACTGCGCATCAACATGAGATGACTAATAGCTGTCGATAGCGCCACAACACAAATTAATTTCTTTACGACGATAGCCAACAGATCTAAGACCTATATTTAACGTTCATATTGGAGTTTTAAGCTCTGTTCCCCTGCTTACAAAAAAAATATTAAATTTAAAATCGTCTGGGTTGTTAGGCCGCATCATATAGCCTCCTACAAACACAAGGTCCTGAAGAAGATCCCAGTAGAGGTGTCGAAACGTCAATCGTTCAAAGAAATATGGTGATAAATTAAACACTGTACAAAAATTGAGCCAAGAGTAACACAACTGACACCAAACACGCACAGCAATATTACAGCACTACACAGAATTAACAACCACACAACAGAGATTTCACAAAGAACACAAGATCAAGAAACCACAGCAAAACATGGCAGACACTTCATTTGACAAGAAAACAACAAACAGAACGAAAAACTTTACGAGATAACAAGGTGTAAATGTGGCATGTAAAAGCCGATACACTACTGAAATACCCTTCACCACCATGGATACATTCCATGTACATCGGACCGACATGCTGAAATTTCAGGATAAGATACTCAGAACATTTAAGAGCACTGAAAAGTGACAATGCACGTTTCTGAACTGTTGACAACCTCATTAAAAACAACACCATTCCACTGGCGTGGAAACTGACCTCCAGATCTTACAACACAGTAATCATTTCTACCATTCTTTAAAAATAAGAGAATTTTACCACATCCAGAAAGGTATCACACATCGCAACAGACTCATCAACGGTCAAACGGTAGTTTGCAATTAAATGTTCAACACTTTCAGCGAAGTATCAAACAACACACGTACACACAAGCAAGAAAACAAGCACACAGAGACACACACACACACACGCGCGCACTCACACACACGAAATGAAAAGAAACGGAAATAATTCAAATTTCGAAGCCTTCATTCGGAAACAAAGTAGTGAAATGAAACAAACGACCGTCAAACCGCACAAGAAACTCAAATTGTGTAGTGAAACGTGTTCTCGAGCCACAATAACATAAGAAAACGTGGCGTACACCAACGAACAGGAGGAAATGCGAGTAAATTCTGTTAATATATGAAACGTAACCCACGAGTAACAAACCACACAAAATTCTTCTCTATGCCAAGGCCTCACCAACAACTTTTATCGTTGTCAACACGTCATTCTAAATACACAGACAAGAACAAAAACACATTTAGCAGGCAAATAAAAACCAGCCAGAGCGCATGGAAGCTAAATACCGCAAAGATAAGACTAAAAAATAAAAACGGAGTGCACGCCACGTAACATCCCTAATGTTCGCTGAAGACATAGTGTCTTAATATCGACACACAGTGTAAATAAAAATTTAAGTGCGTAAGTTTTAAATAACAGCAAAATCCTATGTAACACTTTTCTTACCTACTGTAAATTCTTTATGATTGTATTTCAGGAAAAATATACGAAAAGCCAACTGATGATGTCAAACCAGTGGTGAAACATGTTAGGGACTTAAAGCAAAACAATAATAGAGTTCTTGCTGAAAGGAGGACCCATCTTTAATTCATTTTCAATTTAACGTAATTACAAGCTACTAAGACAGTCAGTTACATGTGCCATGATCCACTGGAGCTGAGTGCCATAATAAACAAGAGAAATACGCATTGCAGAACGTGCAAAATCGTTGCAATTCGGGTGGAATCAGGGCAAGAGACTCCATCAGGCAGAAGAAGATTAAAAACCAAAGTCACAGAAACGTGTTGGTGTGGGAGTGAAGGCATTGAAGAGACAAAAAAATGGCAAAACTGAGGTTCCATTGAGAACCGCGGTGCCGCACAGTGCGTCATCCAGCACGTCATATCGGCCGCCTGCCAATACAGCGCGGGGGCGCAACAGGCTGTTTTCTGTTGCTGGCACACTCCGAGGGCCCTCCGTCAATAAAAATACGTCGGCGTCCTCATCCTCAATGCTCCTAGCGGTGAATGCGAGTCAGCGAACACGTCAGCCGGACAGGCAGAAAAACGGTAATGATTTAGCGAGCGACACGTCCGACCTGTTCGTCCGGGCAGGCAGCTTATTGCGCGACACTACGCTCGTGATTGATTGACCTGTCGAAAATAGCCGAATGACGCTTCGTCAATTGCAGTCTCCTCGGGTGTCCCAGTTCACACACACACACACACACACACACACACACACACACACACACACATTTGAACGCACACGCGCGCGCGCACACACACACACACACACACACACACACACACACACACACATACAGACAGACATACACGTCCAGACGCACGTCATGTACTCACACCATCAACCCCCACCCCACGGAATTTCTCTCTCTCTCTCTCTCTCTCTCTCTCTCTCTCTGTCACGGACACATCATGAACACAAACGCATTGAATGTTTACGTACGCTGCTCTGAATGAACAGGAATGCGAATTACACCTGCTCTCGTCCTCTCCTAGCCATTGTTAAAGTGTCAGAGTGTGCTGCAGAAGCCATTCGTTGTGGTGCAAAAAGATACGACTTGACGTGCCATGATTTACGATGCTGGTCTCAAGACAGATATATAAATCATAATTCCGGGGAACGGTAACTACCCAGCACTATGCCTCATAGCATAAAGCCTCATCAATTTTGCAAGTTACAAGAAACCAACATATTTGAACTAAGTGCGCTGTCAGTATTCCTCTACTAATGTCAGCGCACTGCTCATAATATAATAAGGTTCCCACCAACAATATTGAATCATTTGCCGCTGTATGTTAGTCCACAACTGCTTTCTACTTTTATTCATACGCTTTTGTCAGTAGCGTCAAATGTAATCCGTGTTTATATTGGAAACACTCCTTTAAAATAATTTAAAAGCATTTTCTAATGTCATAAACATACAACTTTATAAGAAGTAAGTTGTGGGACTCTTTTCTGGAGGACGTAAGCAAATATTTGTCTGACTACGTAAAACAAAAACATGTTTATACTTTGCTACCATGATGCTTTATTCTGTTTTAATAATGTTTACAAATACCAAATGATTTTGTATGACACCTGTAGTCGCCGGTTTATTGTTTTTGAGTGTCTCTTATATTAAGCGTTTGTGAAATACCTTCCTCCCCTCAACTAACACATATCTGCCCACTCCTATAGAATTTATTGTTTTTTTCTTCTTCTTTCATGCCCTGCTCAGTTGGTGCACGAATTTTGACATTTTGTCTCTTTTGTAAGGTTCTATTTTGATTTTCCATTTATCACTCACTTGAACTCTGTCACGAATTTTAGTTTACTCTGTTTCTCTAACATTGGCATCATCATTTCTGATGACTATTTATCAATGATGGTTTACATGTAGTGTATATGGGTTGATTATTGCGATATTTTACGTGTTTTTCGAGTGTGGACTGTTTGTTTTCAGTTTTCCAACATCTTACAACTGCATTCCAGCCTACACGAGAGTGTTGGTGTCTGCCAGCTTCATAAAATATTTCTCTGTCAACTGTTGATATTTCCGCGTTACCACTTACTGTACAGCTCTGTCAGTCGCTCGAGATATCCGACATTCCAGCGCGGATGAGATATTTCCAATCCTAGAGAATTATTGAATTGATTAACCAATCTTAGAACATTACGACATACACTGATTTATTACTAGACTTTATAAAATGAAAACAAGTTCATTAATACACTCCTGGAAATTGAAATAAGAACGCCGTGAATTCATTGTCCCAGAAAGGGGAAACTTTATTGACACATTCCTGGGGTCAGATACATCACATGATCACACTGACAGAACCACAGGCACATAGACACAGGCAACAGAGCATGCACAATGTCGGCACTAGTACAGTGTATATCCACCTTTCGCAGCAATGCAGGCTGCTATTCTCCCATGGAGACGATCGTAGAGATGCTGGATGTAGTCCTGTGGAACGGATTGCCATGCCATTTCCACCTGGCGCCTCAGTTGGACCAGCGTTCGTGCTCAATGGGGGACAGATCTTGCTGGCCAGGGTAGTTGACTTACACCTTCTAGGGCACGTTGGGTGGCACGGGATACATGCGGACGGGCATTGTCCTGTTGGAACAGCAAGTTCCCTTGCCGGTCTAGGAATGGTAGAACGATGGGTTCGATGACGGTTTGGATGTACCGTGCAGTGTCCCCTCGACGATCACCAGTGGTGTACGGCCAGTGTAGGAGATCGCTCCCCACACCATGATGCCAGGTGTTGGCCCTGTGTGCCTCGGTCGTATGCAGTCCAGATTGTGGCGCTCACCTGCACGGCACCAAACACGCATACGACCATCATTGCCACCAAGGCAGAAGCGACTCTCATCGCTGAAGACGACACGTCTCCATTCGTCCCTCCATTCACGCCTGTCGCGACACCACTGGAGGCGGGCTGCACGATGTTGGGGCGTGAGCGGAAGACGTCCTAACGGTGTGCGAGACCGTAGCCCAGCTTCATGGAGACGATTGCGAATGGTCCTCGCCGATACCCCAGGAGCAACAGTGTCCCTAATTTGCTGGGAAGTGGCGGTGCGGTCCCCTACGGCACTGCGTAGGATCCTACGGTCTTGGCGTGCATCCGTGCGTCGCTGCGGTCCGGTCCCAGGTCGACGGGCACGTGCACCTTCCACCGACCACTGGCGACAACATCGATGTACTGTGGAGACCTCACGCCCCACGTGTTGAGCAATTCGGCGCTACGTCCACCCGGCCTCCCGCATGCCCACTATACGCCCTCGCTCAAAGTCCGTCAACTGCACATACGGTTCACGTCCACGCTGTCGCGCCATGCAACCAGTGTTAAAGACTGCGCTGGAGCTCCGTATGCCACGGCAAACTTGCTGACACTGACGGCGGCGGTGCACAAATGCTGCGCAGCTAGCGCCATTCGACGGCCAACACCCCGGTTCCTGGTGTGTCCGCTGGGCCGTGCGTGTGATCATTGCTTGTACAGCCCTCTCGCAGTGTCCGGAGCAAGTATGGTGGGTCTGACACACCGGTGTTAATGTGTTCTTTTTTCCATTTCCAGGAGTGTATCTTGTTGATCGTAAAGAAAAATCAAGGAACGTTCAAAGGATTTGTCGACCAGCAAAATGCGTCCGACAATGTAAAATGGTGGAAGATGTTGAAAATTCTGAGAAAATTAAGGGTAAGCTATAGGGAGAGACGAGTAAAATGCAATTTGTACAAGAGCCAAGAGGGGATGCTAAGAATGGACGACAAGATCGAAGTGCTCGGATTATAAACGGTGTGAGACAGGGATGTAGTCTATCGCCATTACTCTTCAGCTTGTACATAGAAGAAGCAATGATGGAAATGAAAGAAAGTTTCAGGAGTCGAATTAAAATTCACTGGTGAAGGGATGTCAATGATACGATTCGCTGATGACATTGCTATCCTTAGTGAAAGTGACGTAGAATTACATGATAGACGGACCAAGGGGCACATCAAACGCAGACTAGCTCTGGTAAAAAGGGCATTTCTGGGAAAAAGAAGTCTACTAATTTGAAACGTAAGCGTTAAACTCAGGAAGAAATTTCTGAGAATGTACGTTTGGAGCAGAGGGTTGTATGGTAGTGAAACATGCACTGTGGGAAAAACGGAACGGATGAGAATCGAAGCATTGAGATATGGTGCTGCATACGAATGTTGAAAATTAGGTGGACTAGTAAAGTAAGGAATGAAGAGATTCTGTGGACAATCGGAGAGGAGAGAAGGATGTGGAAAACCTGACAAGGAAAAGGGACAGAATAATAGAACATCAGTTAAGACACCAGGGAATGACTAACACGATACAAGAGGGAGCTGTAGAGGGCAAAAACTGTAGAGGAAGACAGATTGGAATACATCCAGCAAATAACTGAGATCGTAGGTTACAAGTGTTAGTCTGAGTACTCTGAGATGAAGAGGCTGGCACGGAGAGGAATTCGTGGCGGGCCGCATCAGACAGTCAGGAGACTAATGACTAAACAAAAAAAAGAAAAAGGAGAAAAGAAGGACCCTGACAAAATCTTTGTTCCCAACATAGATGTGAGAAGACTTGTAAATACAACTAGGTTTTAAGTACGGTTGTCGTATGGTTTCAGAAGCCACACGGAAACATCTGCTGGAACAGTTTTTAAGACTTTTTTGGAACCTGTGGTTCCAAAGAAACTTGTTTAAGCTACCAGCTTCACGCAAATAATTTTACAAAAAGCGGCACTTCTGGATAACACCGTGAGATGATCATTCATTCATAACAAACTGAAACGACACGCTCAGGGCCTGACTAAAGTCGCAGAAAATGGGGAATTCTCAGTCTTCAGAAGACATAAAAGGTGCGTCTGAAAAGCTCGGTGCATCAAGTCAGAAAATAAAGCAAGCAAGTGTTACAAACAAAACACCTTAACTGCCCTTCAAATTAATCACTATCAGCTACAACTTAGTTCTGATATCGATTGTCAAGCTGTTAGTAACAGTCAGTTAATGCTTCTTGTGGAGTCGCTCGAAGCACCGTGGACGCACGTTGTCGGATGTCCCCATCCTGACAGGAGATGAGAGTTCGTGCTACCAATATGGTGCGGTCACCGGGTGACAGTCAGTGGCATGGTGTTCATCTTCTCCCCAATTTTCATCGGGTAGAAATTCGTAATGGATCAAGTCCTTGCTGTCGAAAAAGGAGATCAACAACGTCTTAATCTTGGGTTTTGTGTAAGCCGACATGTTTTGGCAAGCGGGGAAGCGGCGCTCACCATGGCACTGTCTGTCACTTCGTCTGCGGATCGTGCCTTACAATCGGTCGCGGGAAGCAGTTGCAGAACATTACTAAACTGACACATCACAATTAAAAATATATGTGAGAGTCGCAGTATTTGGATCTTGAACTTGATCTTGAACTTGAGAGTGTGTATCAAATGATGTTTACATCAGAGAAAAACACTACTGGCCATTAAAATTGCTACACCAAGAAGAAATGCAGACGATAAACGGGTATTCATTGGACAAAGATATTATACTAGAACTGACATGTGATTACATTTTCACGCAATTTCGGTGCATAGATCCTGAGAAATCAGTAAACAGAACAACCACCTCTGGCCGTATTAACGGCCTTGATACGCCTGGCCGTTGAGTCAAACAGAGCTTGGATGGCGTGTACAGGTGCAGCTGCCCATGCAGCTTCAACACGGTACCACAGTTCGTGAAGAGTAGTGACTGGCGTACTGTGACGAGCCAGTTGCTCGGCCACCATTGACCAGACGTTTGCAGTTGGTGAGAGATCTTGAGAATGAACTGGCCAGGGCAGCAGTCGAACATTTTCTGTATCTAGAAAGGCCTGTATAGGACCTGCAACATGCGGTCGTGCATTATCCAGCTGAAATGTAGGGTTTCGCAGGGATCGAATGAAGGGTAGATCCACGGGTCGTAATACATCTGAAATGTAACTTCCAGTGTTCAAAGTGCCGTCAGTGCGAACAACAGGTGACCGAGACGAGTAACCAATGTCACCCCATACCATCACGCCAGTATGACGATGACGCACACACGCTTCCAATGTGAGAACACCGTGATATTGCCAAACTGGGATGCGACCAATATGATGCTGTAAACAGAACCTGGATTGATCCGAAAAAATGACGTTTTGCCATTCGTGCAGCCAGGTTCGTTGTTCAGTACACCATCGCAGGTGCTCCTGTCTGTGATGCAGCGTCAAGGATAACCGCAGCCATGGTCTCCGAGCTGATAGTCCATGCTGCTGCAAACTTCGTCGAGCTGTTCGTGCTGATGGTTGTTGTCTTGCAAACGTCTCCATCTGTTGACTCAGGTATGGAGACGTGGCTGCTCGATCCGTTACAGCCATGCGGATAAGATGCCTGTCACCTCGACTGCTAGTGATACGAGGCCGTTGGGATCCAGCACGGCGTTCCGTACTCCTGAACCCCCGATTACATATTCTGCTAACAGTCATTGGATCTCGACCAACGCGAGCAGCATTGTCGCGATACGATAAACCGCAATCGCGATAGGATACAATTCGACCTTGATCAAAGTCGGAAACGTGATGGTACGCATTTCTCATCCTTACTCGAGGTATCAGAACAACGGTGGAAGAGTGGAAAGGTTTGAGTACGTAAGGGGAATGAGAATGAATAGTTATCAAAGCAGCCAATAAGAATGCATCATGGAAATTATCATTAGGTAGAACCAAGAAGTGATGGCTAGACGGAGTTAAAAACTGCTGAGGCTGAAGAAATGAGAATGCTGGGAGAAAACTGTTGTGTTAGAGGTGAATGGAGAACCTTATCAAGTAACCCGCGCGATCCACTAGTCCTAGTCGTGAAAAATAAGTATTACTCCATTCCGTTGCTATTGTAGGTGAAACTGCCGCTCAGATAACTATTCTGTAGCTAGAACACCAGCCTCTACGAAATTCAGTTCACATCAGTGGCATAGAAGAAAAGCCAGTCCACATTCAATTGTGCCTGGCAGCAGACAACAATGACTGCTACAGTGACCTGGCTGAGTAAAGAAGCCACTTTGGTTTCCTCTGTTGTAGAGAATATTCAAATACACTACCTTGCTTTGTCGGCGATTTTCGTGGTGATAATTACGCACGCTTCTCTGCAATGAAATCTCTGAGTTCGATGAAAGGCAAATCATAAATTCATTTCCATGTATTTAAAAAAGTTTACAATGTGACAATTTCTACAATGCAGGTAGAACGTTTTGTTTTAGCCTTGAAAACCACAGTGTCTAGGTTATTTAATGTCGTATTTAAACAGGATTTAGAGTGACGGTGCCCAATCGGCCATAGTCCTGGGGGGAGGTGGTTACTTTGGCCAAACATGCATTTTGTAATGTTTTGGCCTTGTTTCAAGACAAAGGAATTAATAATAAGAGGATAATGTACATAAAGTAAGTGTACTACTGTGTATTAACAACCTGGTGAATAGCTACGTTCTCTTATTATAGATGTATGTCAACATGTCACGAAATTAAGAAAATCAATGTGACAACCATGCGATATCCTAGCTGTGCAACAGGTATTGGACTCCCTAAGAAAAGGAAAGATGGCGTTTGCTACAGCAGCAAAAATATTCGGTAGTTCGAGAAACACATATAAAAGAAAAGCTCTTAGAACCCGTAATGCAACAAAAGATACGGAGATTTTCGGGAACTTCGGACGTGTATTCAGACAAGAGCTAAGAGTAAGGACTCCTTAACGCTATTTCTGACAAGGAACAAAGTTAGTATGGCATATCAGTAACTGATTTACGACACTTGTCATTTCACATTGCTGAGAGGAAAAATGTAAGCCCTTTTGTAGACTTTCACTGAAGCTCACTTTTCAACTAGAAAGTGAGGATTTGTACAATACTGCAGTTGTGTTATAGTTACGGAATGTATAAAGCTTCTGTACGCATAGTTCATATACTTATACACAACACGATGTCAGAGAAAAACTCTTTTCTCACGGTGATATTTCTAGCCAGCTATTTTCCTTCATTGTCAGAGGCTAAGAATGACTCTGCCAAAGATTCTCAAACTCTTTAAGAGTCATGAATTTGATCGGTAGTAGGTTCCAAAGTCTTCACACTATAACCAACATTAAGATTAACTGTACGGAAAATTCTGTCAGCACTGCCGCTGTCTGGTATAAACAAAAATTCTCTGGCCGTCGCTCAATGATAATACCTCCAAAGCAGAATTCAAGCCTTTCTGCGTCATTCTCTGAGGTTATTTTAGACAACAGCGGAATATTTATATACAAATTTTACAGTTCTTATATTCATATATGTCGCCTCTAAAATTGGCCTGACGTTTCAGTCCATAGCAGTAACTGAACGCGGCATTTCACCAAATAATCGTGTTACATTTGTTTCGAAAGCAATATATACTTTGACATGAACCATTTTACTACTCTCTAATCTCATTACCCAATTATCTTCTACGGCTCGTATCGAACTGATGCACGATGCCCTATTTTTGGAAGCTTATGAAACTTTATCCAGGTGCTACTGTGTTCCACAGTTCCACGTACAGAAAACCGAAATGTCTGAGACACGTTATTTGGATCTCTACCGCTCTGCCTTATTCCTTCAATTCTGATTATCTGTAATGATCACCTATTATGGAATTACAACGCTAGTATCATGCAACGTACCTCCCTCTTCCTGGCATAATTATAAGTTAGAGCTATGTTTTCAGAACAACTACTTGATAGTGTTAGACATTTTCTGTCAGTTTTCCCCTATTTTGACAACATTTCCCCAAAGAAAAGTTCCATTTACTTTATAAAGCGAGTTTTTCTTGCGCATTTTAATATATTCTGTGGTTTCTTAATGACTCATCTTACATCCAAAATAGTTTAAAGTCTTTCTGCACTTTTAAACTATGACATATCCATACATCGTGTCCTTTGTTTATTGGTTGTCCATAGCTCGATTCCATTACCCCTGCAGATGATTATTCTAAATTTACAATTATCTTCCACTGTAGTAGGAGGGCAAGGGGAGCACCAGTTCATTTTGTTAGTGCAACTTGCCTACATCAGGGGCAGGTATGCCCTCAGGGGCAAACCTACTGTTCTCCTTCGATTGACAGGTACTTAACCTATTGTTCTCCATTAATTTACAGGTACTTAACTTATGGTTCTGCCAAAAGGATCCTTCCTTCCGATTGACAGACACTTAAACTATGCCCCCCCCCCCCACACACACACACACAACCACTATCATTCCCCCTCCCCCACCCACTCCACCTTCACTGCTACAGGTACACTTTCAGGTCTGAGTCATTGGAATAGCTGTCTCCCTCTCACTGTTGTCAGTTTGATTGATTGCTTAATTAAACTGATCAGTTAATCAAACTCTCCCCCTCTGGTATGCCCCCCTCCCCTCCCACTCTCCCTCCCGGAAATTGATGGGAAGAAGACTCAATTGATCGATCATTTTGAGGGAAAACGATTGCTGTGTGTGGAATATTGTTTATTTAAACAATGTAATGCATTGAAGGCAATGTATGGAATATATGGACATTGGTAGAGAGGAAGGATCTCATAACAAGAAATTAAAGGGTATATTTTTTATTTATAAGATATTCAGTTTGTGTGGCTCGGATTTCTCTTGCTAGTAATTCTTTGCTGTTTGGAAACATGTAAGTCTTGCAAGAAGTAATTACATGGAGCAAACACGTTGCATAACCTAATGTTCGGCACTGTGCTGTGGGTGTCTTAACTTAATGTTTTGTCAGCACTTAATCTATTGTTCTATTAAGTAGTTTTCCATATCACCCCCATTTTCTTAAACTATTGTACTGCCTTTGACACCAGATTAAGTAATCGGTTATGTCCACCCACCATTTTCTGGTACATTTTTCGAATTTCACAGGCTCTAGAACGCCATTTCTTCCACCCCCTGGAACTATAGTACGGCATTTTGCATAAAAATTAGCGCAGTGTTCTGCACTTAACCTGCTGTTGTGCTCCATGTCACCTAATCACGCACAACCTCCCATTAACTACACTCCTGGAAATGGAAAAAAGAACACATTGACACCGCTGTGTCAGACCCACCATACTTGCTCCGGACACTGCGAGAGGGCTGTACAAGCAATGATCACACGCACGGCACAGCGGACACACCAGGAACCGCGGTGTTGGCCGTCGAATGGCGCTAGCTGCGCAGCATTTGTGCACCGCCGCCGTCAGTGTCAGCCAGTTTGCCGTAGCATACGGAGCTCCATCATAGTCTTTAGCACTGGTAGCATGCCGCGACAGCGTAGACGTGAACCGTATGTGCAGTTGACGGACTTTGAGCGAGGGCGTATAGTGGGCATGCGGGAGGCCGGGTGGACGTACCGCCGAATTGCTCAACACGTGGGGCGTGAGGTCTCCACAGTACATCGATGTTGTCGCCAGTGGTCGGCGGAAGGTGCACGTGCCCGTCGACCTGGGACCGGACCGCAGCGACGCACGGATGCACGCCAAGACCGTAGGATCCTACGCAGTGCCGTAGGGGACCGCACCGCCACTTCCCAGCAAATTAGGGACACTGTTGCTCCTGGGGTATCGGTGAGGACCATTCGCAACCGTCTCCATGAAGCTGGGCTACGGTCCCGCACACCGTTACGCCGTCTTCCTCTCACGCCCCAACATCCTGCAGCCCGCCTCCAGTGGTGTCGCGACAGGCGTGAGTGGAGGGACGAATGGAGACGTGTCGTCTTCAGCGATGAGAGTCGCTTCTTCTGCCTTGGTGGCAATGATGGTCGTATGCGTGTTTGGCGCCGTGCAGGTGAGCGCCACAATCAGGACTGCATACGACCGAGGCACACAGGGCCAACACCCGGCATCATGGTGTGGGGAGTGATCTCCTACACTGGCCGTGCACCACTGGTGATCGTCGAGGGGACACTGAATAGTGCACGGTACATCCAAACCGTCATCGAACCCATTGTTCTACCATTCCTAGACCGGCAAGGGAACTTGCTGTTCCAACAGGACAATGCACGTCCGCATGTATCCCGTTCCACCCAACGTGCTCTAGAAGGTGTAAGTCAACTACCCCGGCCAGCAAGATCTCCGGAGCTGTCCCCCATTGAGCATGTTTGGGACTGGATGAAGCGTCGTCTCACGCGGTCTGCACGTCCAGCACGAACGCTGGTCCAACTGAGGCGCCAGGTGGAAATGGCTTGGCAAGCCGTTCCACAGGACTGCATCCAGCATCTCTACGATCGTCTCCATGGGAGAATAGCAGCCTGCATTGCTGCGAAAGGTGGATATACACTGTACTAGTGCCGACATTGTGCATGCTCTGTTGCCTGTGTCTATGTGCCTGTGGTTCTGTCAGTGTGATCATGTGATGTATCTGACCCCAGGAATGTGTCAATAAAGTTTCCCCTTCCTGGGACAGTGAATTCACGGTGTTCTTATTTCAATTTCCAGGAGTGTAGAAAGAAGTAGTTTTTCGAGACGCTTGCAGTTTTTTTGGAGACACTTGAGCAGGAGAGAGCACAGGGCAGAAGCTGAAGTAACGTGTGCTTAGCAGACCATCAGTCACTCTAACTTCAAGTCACTTAGGTTCAGTTTTGACTTGCGTAAGTTTACGCAACAATGTGCCAAGAGACTTATTCTCATGAGGGAATAGGTGTGATTTGACGTAACCTAATATTCATTATTAATTAATGTTAATTATGATCTAATCGCCCCCGATGTCCCATATCCCATATATACTGCCTTTTTTGGCAGAAAAACCTACAGTAAAACAAAAAGTCTGACGCCGCTATGGTTATGATAACAGGACAGTTCCACTGAAGGTAAAAAATTACGTATGCATGAATGGAAGGAAGTACGAATTAGGGAAAGGCTTTAACCAACCTTTACAGACTGAATGAATCCCACAGATTTATGTGTGATACAGTGAGTAGGACTGCAAGGTGGGCACTAGTCCATTTTGTTAGAGCAGCATGCCTACATCAGAGGCTGGTATGCACTCCGGGGCAAACCTATTGTTCTCCTTTGATTGACAGTTACTTAACCTATTGTTCTCCTTTGATTGTTGTGCTAAAAGAATCCTTCATTTTTATTGACAGGCACTTAACCTATGGTTCCCCCTCCACTAAACCCCTCCCCCGACACTGCTGTAGGTACACTTGCAGGGCTGAGTTATTGGAATAGGCCCCCCTCTCCGCTTATCAATTTGATTGACTACTTAATTAAATTGATCAATTAAGTAACGTCTCACCCTCTGGTATACCCCCCTCCTCTCCTGCCCTGCCCCCTCTAAACTGATGGGAAAAAGACTCAATTAATCAGTCATTTTGAGGGAAATCGATAGCTGTGTGTGGAATATTGTTTATTTAAACAGTTTAGGGCATTCAAGGCAATGTATGGAATATATGGAAATTAGTAGAGAGGAAGGATCTCATAACAGGAATTTCGAGGGTATATTGTTTATTTATAAAAAATACAATATATGGGGGTTGGATTTCTGTTGCTCATAATTCTCTGCTGTTTGGAAACATAAGGTCTTGCAAGAAGCAGTTACATGAGGCAAACATGTTGCATAACCTAATGTTCGGTACTGTACTCTGGGTGTCTTAACCTAATGTTTGGGACTTTGTCGGCACTTAACCTACTGTTCTATAAAGTGGTTTTCCATATCACCCCAATTTCCTAGAACTATTGTATCGACTTTGATAACAAATTAAGTAATCAGTTATGTCCTCCCACCATTTTCTGGGACATTTTTCGAAATTCGCATGCTTTTGAAACCCACTACTGGCGCATTTTTCCTCTTTGTCACACACCCCCCTTAAATTATAATACTGAATTTTACACAAAAATTATGAAAATTAGCGTAGTGTTCTGAATTTAACCTGGTGTTCTGCTCCACATCACCCAATCACGCACACCCTCCCATTAACTATTGTACCGCTAACACAACGCTGATATAAAAAAATAAGCAAGTTAATTAAATCGATATTCCCTACATGTATGAGGTAGCTTTTCTTAATTCGCAGTACCCTATTGGTCGGTCAAATCGATGCTTTATAGTTTAAGCAAAAGATCGCTACTAAAAAATGGGCTCCAATGTGCGCAGGTACCATCCGCCGCCCCTGTCCACTGGACTGCACAGGAGGCTACCGCACACACTCCCAGAAGTCGGGATGCACCCATGGCCCCCATGGCCATCAGCTGCCAAGCCACACGCAGGTCCCCATTCAGGTCACTCATGCATGAGGCGCGGCATCTCTTTCATTCTTGACACCTAAGAAATTCCTCTCGAAAAACGTGATAACCTAGGCACTGTTAATGACGCGACCGGACAGAGGCAAAGACCTATTTGCAGAGCGCAGTCGCTCTAAGGGCAGATGCCCTTCGACACCATCACAAAGCGCCGACGGATGCAGGCAAGCGCGTCATCATTCTGACGCAGGTGAAAGTTGGGTCCATTTTCAGGGAATACAGTTAGAGTTCTTCGAGTGTTCCACCGACTCCAAGGCGCCCTCACGTGCTCACGTGCTCCCCATACGAGAGATTCTCCTGGACAGCACGTGTTTTTAACACTGCTGACGCGATACCTGTGGATACCGATGTCACAGAATAACACAGGATGAATTCCTCCTAGCAAACGTGACAGGGCAACCCATTTGTCACTGAATGTACCCATCAAGCTGCTGCTGCTGCTGGTGTGGAAGCACCGTCTGCTGTGGATTTCTGCAGATGAGACATTCAGTGCCAAAATTATATTATACAGAACTCTGTATTGCACTGACAGTTAAACACCGCAAAAGTTGTCTACAGATCATCAAATACATACAAGCAGCAGCAGTGGCAGCGACAACAGGGGTTGCAGCTGCTCCAGCAGCAGCAAGTGTACCAACAACGGTGGCTGTAGCTGCTGCTGCTGTTACCACTCAGATTCATCAATTAGCCGCTGGATGTATGCTGAAACAATAACACATGTAATCAGTACGAAATTATTTTTGAAAAAGTTACCTTTATCGATTTTGATGTCTCTCGAAATCATCTACGGCTCGCTGGTCACACCAGTAGTGTAAAGAAGGTATATATACTTACAATTCTGCCAATGCTGCTGATGATGGAGCAGCTGATGCCACTGTGTCTGCTGTTGCACGATAAGGTTCATACCATCCACGCTTTGGTGTTGGTGGATACGGCCTGAAACTAAAGAAGAGATGGCTTAAATACTATGAAATTCATAGTGGAGGAGGAAAGTTATAGCTACCGATTTCAATCTATACTTATCAGGTAATTCCCCATACTGCTCTAAAGGTCTCTGCCGTTTGCCGCCACTGGCACTACCGACGGTGCATGATGCCGCTGCTGAACTTTTCATCTATTGCACATAAACTGGTAACACGCACGCAAGAAATGAGGAAACATACTCGCGCGAGCGAGAACAAGACGACAGACTTTCCACCATGGTGGTTGACGAAAGAATGAGGAGGAGGGGGCGTAGAATGGTCTTGATATACCCTCCACCTCATCAACCCACCACTTCCCTCAGGGAACCAATATAAACGCTGGACGAATCGGTGCCAGTCTGACGACGCTGGACAATTTTGTGATGGTCTGCGAGCACTGCCCGTGTCCAGCTGGCTGTGGAATTCTTCCTATTTGACAAAACCGAACGTAAGATTTCACGATAACTTTACGTTCAGCATCCTATGTATCTAGAGCCGCTACAATTTCTAACAAACCTGGACATTTCCCACAAACTGACTAAAAATGGACCTAATTTGGGAAGGAGAAATCGGGCAAAGCGGGCTACTTCACTATAGCTTACAATAGCGAAAGATCTGAGCAAATGCTTCCTTTTGTTGCTAACAGCTACAGTTACCTATTTGTGCCGGGTGTTGGCCCTGTGTGCCTCGGTCGTATGCAGTCCTGATTGTGGCGCTCACCTGCACGGCGCCAAACACGCATACAACCATCAATGACACCAAGGCAGAAGCGACTCTCATCGCTGAAGACGACACGTCTCCATTCGTCCCTCCATTCACGCCTGTCGCGACACCACTGGAGGCGGGCTGCACGATGTTGGGGCGTGAGCGGAAGACGGCCTAACGGTGTGCGGGACCGAAGCCCAGCTACATGGAGACGGTTGCGAATGGTCCTCGCCGATACCCCAGGAGCAACAGTGTCCCTAATTTGCTGGGAAGTGGCGGTGCGGTCCCCTACGGCACTGCGTAGGATCCTACGGTCTTGGCGTGCATCCGTGCGTCGCTGCGGTCCGGTCCCAGGTCGACGGGCACGTGCACCTTCCGCCGACCACTGGCGACAACATCGATGTACTGTGGAGACCTCACGCCCCACGTGTTGAGCAATTCGGCGGTACGTCCACCCGGCCTCCCGCATGCCCACTATACGCCCTCGCTCAAAGTCCGTCAACTGCACATACGGTTCACGTCCACGCTGTCGCGGCATGCTACCAGTGTTAAAGACTGCGATGGAGCTCCGTATGCCACGGCAAACTGGCTGACACTGACGGCGGCGGTGCACAAATGCTGCGCAGCTAGCGCCATTCGACGGCCAACACCGCGGTTCCTGGTGTGTCCGCTGTGCCGTGCGTGTGATCATTGCTTGTACAGCCCTCTCGCAGTGTCCGGAGCAAGTATGGTGGGTCTGACACACCTGTGTCATTGTGTTCTATTTTCCATTTCCAGGAGTGTATTTTTGCTCTCTCGATGTCCCCAAAACTGCTGGTAAGCCAGTGGAAATGAACACCCCTAGCTCTAACATTGGGATATCTCGTCTAAAGCCTGGCGTGCTCATTGTACAAAATAATTTGATCATTTTGGAAAGTTGCAACTTCCGACGAATGGAATCTTACCTTCCCGATAGTTTGTGAACGCCGACGAACCGTAATACAGTCTCTATTTTCCGCTTATACTCCTTGTGGGCAGTGATTTTAATAGCGGCGCCAGAGAGGCGACAGAAAGCCACAAAGCTGGTCCTAACAGTGGAGTTTCGGTCTTCCGCGAATTACGAAGCGATGTTGTCCTGCCAAGGTGCCTGGAGTTGCACCGTTTTGCAGCATAACGCTCTGATGCCTCTGCCCACTATGACAATGGAGAACAGCAATTTTGAGACACTCTATAGAAAAAAGCGCTGGAGACTGGTGGTAGACCACACCAGCCCAGGCGCCGCTAGTTCGTACAAACATTAATCCTCTGAAACACAGAACCACCAGTCCACCTGAAGGACCAAGGCGAAACGGCCCGCGACCCTCGTCTTGGAGGTCGACCGGTTCCTCAGACGCTGACCTGGTTTCAGCAACCCTGTCCTACAGGCACCCCTTGGCCACTACTCTGCCGTTGTACCCTCCAACTACACAGAGATTCAGTAGGGCAAGACATATTACAATTAGAAATCTCAGGAATCATCACTACTGTCCCTTAAAAATTAAGTCCTACATTACATTCTCGATGATAATATCTACCTATCATGTTAGTGATTTAGTAAACATGCGTAATTAGAATTAAGCGTCATGCTGGCTGGAGCCTGACGAATCTCAACACGTTTAACAAACTGTCCTTGATTTTGGTTCCGTTGAATGTTTGCTATTTATACCCACATAAGTATTTAAATACGAGCACTTTGAAATTTAATTCTTTTTATATGTGTTTTGAATGTTACATTAGGCGTGAAAACGTCAATAGCTTTTTATGAGTCTCAGCTACGACAGTCATTGATGTGTGCATAAGCCTTCAGTTTTTCATATCACTTTTTAAAGGGTTTCTATGAAGACCCTTTAAAATTTTTTAAACTTATATACGTTTAATTATTTGTGCTCTTGCCTACGCTTTTAAAGCATCAATTTTAAATGATTTCAAGTACCCTGCTAACCGCCCCGTTTTGCCTATGTTTCCCCTCCGCCTGTTTGTATCCCTTCCCCCATTTTCCCGTCACACTCCTCTCCCATAACCCCCATATAACAGCAGAAGGCGGTATTGTAATATCTGTCTTTTTACCATATGACGATAACATGCACGTTCACTAAAATACGTTTGTTGAATTCATAACGTACAAAGGGACTTGTCAAGTGCTCGCATCAGCCCATCACTTACAAAACGCAATTGCTCAAATTTCTAAATTTGTATAATTTTTTTGTTCATTTAGTTAATAAAAGGATTAATGACAGTGATGTTAATAATAGTATAAGAACTGGTAATAGTTTTCTGAATAACATTTTTCAAGCCACGTTAGTGACATTTAAACTCGAAGAACTCTGACTGAATAGCAGATCACGGAGGCAGCGAAAGCTACTCCCCGAAAGAAAACCACATGTTTAGGTTGAGAGCTCTAGGGTTAATGATGTGATGAGAGAGCTAAAAACCAAGTACAAGAAAGAGACTGAGACTGTGATAGGAGACTGAGTGTTTACCGTCTTATGAATCTAGAGAGGTGAATAATTGCTCCCTGAAAACTTTGCAGATCGAGTCAGAAAGAGAAATTTTTGGCAGTCAGCAACGTTATAGAGTGATGTTGAGATGATTTTTTACTTTTCTGAGAACATATACATCTCCCATGTTTTTCTCATTGAAGTATTACGACCTAGGGCGAAAGGGAAAAGTTTCAAAAATTTTGCTGATGCCAAATCAGTGATAATGCGGTGGCCTTTACGACTGTCGGCAAGCTGGATGCAGTGAAGTGGCCGATAACATTATCGTCACAGTTGAATAGCAGAAATGCGTTGCTCATTAGATACAGAGTGGCGACACCATAATCGAGAGTTTGAAGTACTTGTCTTTGAACGAGCTTCATTTTGAACTCTACATGACAGTTATTATTTAGTTTTGCTTCTACGAGTATCTTGTAGTGACAGTGTTGCAATGCTGCAAATTGTAGACTCAGTTACACAGGGTGAACATTAATAAAACCAACAAACAGCAGGGACGAATTCCTGACTGGAAATGAAGGAAAAATAGGGCCTATGAGCATGTGTCCGGAATTGCATAGAGGCCTCGGTATAAGGCGCTGACGAATGAAAGTTCCTCTGACCTCGTTCCCTGTGTTGGATGTGTGTTGCAGGATGTGTGATTGACCCAGTGTACTGTAAGCAGCAGAATAATACGGTACTCATGTCAGGAACAAGCCGTCATAGTGTTACTCTACGGCCAAGTAGATGGAAATGGTCGAGATGCAGCAATATACCAAAGCAAGTACCCTCACAGACGCCAAACATGTCACACAAGGTTTCAAGCTGTCCTCTGGCTTTTTTTTTATCATGGGTCTTTTCAGACAGACGAACGTGTAAGAAGTTGAAATGTTGTGTGAGGTGGTTAGTGTCTGCGAGGATACTTGTTATGGCACATCCGAACTATTTCTCAGCCGTTTTCATCTGCTTGGCCATACACAAACACCATCTCGGCTTGTTCCCGACATGAATACCGTCCCACTCTTCTGCTTACAGCACCATGCGTCAATCACACAGCCTGCAATGCGCAACGAACACACGACACTTGGTCAGAGAAGCTGTCATTCGTCAGTACCATCTACCGTGGCAACGATGCTTTTCGGGACAAACATTCATAGGAACATTTTTCCTCCATTTCCAGCCAGGAATCCGTGCATGCTGCCAGTCGGCTTTAATAATGTTTACCGTGTATAGGCTGATCAGTACTATGAGCAGGTTTCCCGTTCTCGAAACAGATTTTAATTTTTGTACCACTTAAGACGAAATGGAAAGAAAAGAGATACAGTGTGGAATGATAAAAGTTGTATGAGCAATTGATATTCCTTTAAGGTCAGGTTCACTGAGTGTCAGATTCATAGTCTCATCACAATCAGAACTTGACTGACAAAGTGTTTATTTAAAATATTGCGTAGCGGTCATGAAGAATCAATGTGTCGACACTACAAACGTTACTTGTAATTCAATATGCTTTCTTTGTCTCCTTTCGCAGACTAATGGAACGATAATTAAACTGACAACTATATTGCTTGAGGCGTTCCCGATGGGATAGTTGTGAACACGGTTCCCTGCTGAAACGTCAGGCGTCGTTGTGAAAACTACACAAAATTTCGTCTTCGAAGATGACTGTCAGATGCGGCGAACACACGGCTCCAACTATGACCGAAGCGTCTTATTTATCACAGTCAGAGAAGAAACTACACAGGTGTGAACGTACCAGATTTCGGCTACCAATAGCGCAAGTTTGCTGATCGGTGGCAAGAGAGACAACTACGCCACATGTCGGCCGATGAACGCACGGACAATGGCTTTCAGTCATACTGTGCGCTACCGTCGGCTGCCCCAGCGCCCTGTGCCGGGAGCCGATTGCCGGAAGTAAATACGTGCCTTCGGTGGGGCCCTATTCTATATCGTTCATACCGATCGGTGTAGTAGGTTAGTCTCGGTAGTGACGTCATTTTTGGTTCTTTATCGAAATATCCTATTCAGTAAGTTTCTGAGACTTGTTACCGAATGGCCCTCCCACCGATTTTACGACAATTGTACCGAGAGGTTTTGGATTTCTGTCTAGCCCTGTCGATCGGCGAGCTGTGGTGTATGTACACCTATTATTTTATATTTTAAACATATTTAGCGGTTTTAGCTTTGAATTTAGTGATTGTGTTACTAAAGAATCACCAGAGGACGCATCAAGTAGGAAAATGAGTTCATAATAGACTATTCTCCTTTGTTAGAAATATGGTTAGGTTAGGTTGTTACTGTGAATGATAACATCAAACAAAAAGTTTTCGATCAATATTCTCTCAAAATACGTGTTATTTTTATACAAATAAGAGTTTAACGATCATTAAATATCAAGATATCGGCTCTGCTTACGTATATTACACGAGTGTGAACTTACTTTACTAATTCCTTTGTGTACTTTTTCCCTCAAATGGGTGAGTTACTAATTATCGAAACGTGTTTACAACTTTCAAGTAACAATGGAAAGCAATTATGTGAAGCCTGATATTGGAAACCTTCCAAACTATCATGCATTTATGACCTACGCAGCACCATTTCTCAACAAAGTGAGCCGACGTTCCTCTACACAATAGTACAGGAATCTGTTGTTTGGCGTGGCCAAGTGGTTAGTGCGCGGGAATACAGTATGAGAAGTCACGGTATTCGCTCATGGGTGGATGCAAAATTTTTTTCCTCTTCATATATTTAACACGTTCTGAGACCTTGTTATTCGTGTAAGTTAACATTTTTGTGCAATATTCGTTATTACTTACATGTAAGAGCGCACTTCCTCAGTAATGATTTCGTGATTTCTGTGTGTTTAAAACACGAAATATGAAATTGTTGGAGATGAAATTGCTGTGAGTGAAATAGCCGACAGTAACCTTTATATTTTTTCTTGTCAGAAATAATTCAACATTTTTCCCGAATATGTTGAGATTTCCGAGTATGCAGTTAGACAGGAATCTAAGAGCACAACTTAAATTACTGGGAATGTAACTACCACCAGTCATCTTCGTAATCTTGCTTGTCACAAGCATTTATCTGCAATCGAATCCTCAACTACAGTAGACAGAGGTGAAAGATCTCTGCCGTAATATTTTTAGACTGCAACACCACATACGAAACATCTTCATTCATGACATGCATGTTATAAGCTTCGACGAACTGCAGGGGCTCTCTAAAATGCGGTTTTATTTTCAGTTTTGTTTTTAAGACCCAAATCTTTGACGTATCATATAGGGAAGTGGGCTACTTAATCATATCGATCTCTAGTGGCAAGTTATAACCACTTTCTCTTTATCTTCTTATTCCTTGAAACTCTCAGAATCAATTATCCGGGTGTTTTTATAGTTGTATTAGTACAATGTGGTACTACACACTATTCCCAACTCATTTTCCGAAACATAAAATCCAAAACACGATATCAGGTGGATGAGAATAAGATGACATGATGAGGCATTTACGACAATCTGCAGAATACAGTCAAATACGCTATCGTTATTATGCATGCATGGAAACATGCGGTCACAGATACTGTAAAAATTTTTACGCATTTCAGCTGACAAGGGAATCTCCCCATCGCACTCCTCTCAGATTTAGTTATAATTTGGCACAGTGGATATGCCTTAAAAAACTGAACACAGATCAATCGAGAAAACAGGAAGAAGTTGTGTGGAACTGTGAAAAAATAAGCAGAATATACCAACTGAGAAGTCCATGGGCAACATAGGCAACATCAAGGATGATGTGGACACAGGAAAGCCGTGGTCCCGTGGTTAGAGTGAGCAGCTGCGGAACAAGAGGTCCTTGGTTCAAGTCTTCCTCCAGTAAAAAGTTTAAATTTTTTTTTTCAGACAATTATCAGAGTTCAGGCACTCACACATAATCAATTTCGCTCTGCAAAATTCCAGGACATGTTCAGATTTGCTTGGACACATGCAGGATTTGACGGTCTACACACGGAAAAATTTGAAAACGTTAAAAACATATGTTTTGACAGAGCACAGAGAAAACTGTGCGACTGAGAACTGTTGCATTCATTTGTGTAGTTTATGTGACACACTCTTATGTTTTCATCACTTTTTTGGGAGTGATTATCACATCCACAAGAAAACCTAAATCTGGAAAGATAGAAGAATATTTTTACCTATTCGCCAAGTGTGCAAGTTAGCTGGGTCGACAACATATTCCTGTCACCAGTGTCGTATAGAATATAACAGACGTGTTTTCCTGGATCAAATGTTTTCGGTTCCCACTGGAAAGGCACGTCCTTTCGTCTACTAATCGCACGGTTTCGCGATGCAGTCGCTCGAGGGTAGACTTGAACCAAGGACCTCTAGCTCTGTAGCTGCTCACGCTAACCACAGGACCACGGCGCTCCTGTGCCCATATCAACCTTGATATTGCCTATGTTGCCAAAGGACTACTCATTTTGTATATTTTGCTTCTTTTTTCACAGTTCCACACTACTTCTTCCTGTTTTCTCGACTGATCTGTGCTCAGTTTTTCAAGGCCTATCCACTGTGCCAAATTATAACTAAATCTGAGGGGGGTGCGATGGGGAGGTTCCCTTGTGAGAATCATGGAACTGGATATACTGCACCTGATACTGTTAAGGAGGAGGCAAGGGCGATGGAGGTGGGCACGTCAGCTTGATGGAATGCGGCGTCATGCGTTATGGCAACGTAAACGCAATTTTCAGTACATGGAAGAATAGCGCGACTGTCTCGTCTGCTAGCCGCTTTGTGTTAGTGGCGCTGTGTGCGCTGCATTGCGCATGCTTGGATCTGCGGCCGCTTGCTTTTGATTGACTTGCCTGACACAAGCCGACTACAGCGCTTGGGTTCTCTAGGCCCGAACGGTATCGCTACCGAAACGCATACTGAATAACGCATTGACTCTAATTCGAGTACTAGACCGTTCGGTGCTCTTGAGTACCGAAACGATCGGCACAATGGCGGAAAGATACAGAATAGGCACCTTGGCGCGAGCCTGTCTTCGCCACTGTCAATCAAATATCTACGTCATCACCGCATTGTCATCTCTCGTACCAGCAACTGTTCTTTTCGTGTTCGCTATGATTTTTAACATGGCCAGTGCTGGATCCCATACCATGCTGAATTGGTATCCTATGTACCTGTTTAGAAAATTAGTCGGAATGTGAATTTCCAGTGCTTCCTTAATAACACTGTCCCAGGACGAAAGCGTCGGCATATTTTTGTATTCCATGATATGTCCTGTACTGAGGCAATGCTTGACCCCTGCTAATTTCCCTTGCTGGTCCAGACATGTGTGTCGTCGATGTTCGACATGTCTGTCCTCCACGGTGCGACAGGTTTGTCTAGTGTACGAAAATTCTGATCTAAAGGAAATGTCGTAGTCACCAGGCCTTCTTAAACGAAAATCAAATTTCATTGAGCCTAAAAAAGCTCTCCATTTTGTTGGTGGACGAAAGAGGGATCTCCCTATCTTCTAAGAAACAAAACCGTCGTATTGTAAAGCGACATTCCTATTTGTTCATCACTTTCTTCCAGCTCCTTACTTTCTCTAGCATGCGCCGGAAGTAAGGCACGGCGAATCTTCCTTTCAGAATATCTATTCTCTTAAAATACAGTACAGAGGCGGCATAGCTCATCACTGAAATTGCCAGAATGCGATATGGATCGTGCGTCAACTAAATTTCCCGCGTTGACGCCTCCAGATCTTCTTCTCTGATTGTCATACGTAGGAGGCTTCGTTCACAGCCTGAGCAGTGCGTTTGCCGCACCTGAAGATGCGCCGACAAATTATTGTGGAGTTTTCACCACGACATCTGTAGTCTCGGCCAAGAATCATATTTACAGCAGTGACGGGTTGTTAGACGTACACACATTTTCCGAAAGCAATTGTATAGTGCACTGCGGAGCATAGTTAATGTTATCTACATTTACATCATTATACAGGCTCCAAAAGCCGCCGTACGGTGCATGCCGAGGTGTATCTTGTACTACTGCTAGTATCTCCTTTTCTTGTTCAACTAACAAATGAACCGTTGGTGAAATGACTATGTATGTCAGAACTTTCCATAGTGGGTGTCTCGACACCAGGGAGTGCCGGGTAGTTGCACCAAGGGTGGTGCGAGACTAGTAAACGTACAATGTCAAACAAATGAAAAACTTGTGATTAAATAAAACAAATGTACTTCTCTTCTTTCAGTGTAACGTATTAAACGAGTGGCTGGTATGCAGAATTCCACTATTTCGTGCATGAAATTTTCAATTATGGCACTAAACGTTGTAATGTTATTGCTTTAATTTGCTATGAAAGCGGTGCTGGTAGACAATAAAAGCGGGTTAAAAGCTGAGAGCTATCTGAGGAAGTTAACCTTGCATTGCTGAGCAACTGTTTCACCAAGTATCCAGTCTAGCTTACCAAATTCCCAACCAGACTAACATTAATTATAATCTTTTAATAGCCATACGACAACTGGTGTCTTATTTAGGACTGTGAAAATATGAGTTTGTAATCTTACGGAACACATCAAATATGGAGCCAAGATTGGGAGACTGCATACAACACTGCATTCATAAAATAACACACGAAGAACGTTGAAACATATGCAAGAGGATATTAACCACAAACAACCGATTAAATTTTCACCCAAAGAAGTTACGTTCGTAGCGCAATCCTGTCCGTCATGAAGCTACCACACACTGGTATACTAAATTCATACTAACTCTCTGTGAAATCTTCAGGAAAAGAATAGCTGAGGGCTATTTGATGCTTACACCACATGCTTCACGTGGTCAACTTGGTTAACACAAAGAGTGTAACTCCACAGTAATTTTGATAATTAAAATAAAATACATTGAAACGCAATTTACTAAAGAAAAACCTCGAACTGGTTACTATCGTCTTACTATTAACGTGATGGGTCAAACAACTGTATAAGCACGTGGTACTGGTCTCACAAAGTACCCCCCACGTGGGTTTGTAACGCCGGAAATGTATATCTTCCCATTTCCATCTATTGTATTATAATTTTTTTCCTTATTTTTGTTACCTGAATATATGACATTTCTGTGTCTTTGCATATTGTAATTGTTTTACTATTTGTATATATATATTTATGCATTTATGTCGATGTATAATTGGTTTGTTTCGTAAATATTATTTGTATTTTTACGCTGGGTCTTGCCTAGGGAAAACTGCTATCGAACGATTACATCGATAGGTCGTGTGAAGAATCAAAGTGTGTAGGATCTCTGGTAGTGTTAACTCTGTCGCGTGGAGCGCGGACAGAGAGGAGTCTTGCTGGAGTAGCGAGTGGAGCAGGTGTGTTATGTGAAGCTCGCGCGTGTTGCCGCGCTTTCGGGGTTTGGCAGCATGTAATTGCGCTCGACTTGCGATGATAGTTTCTCACACGGTGTCGCGGACGGGAAGCATTAGCTGGCGCACATCAAGAGCCCGTTTCGTCTGGTGACCGTGTCCAGCTTCTGCAACAGCGACGGCCGACAATGAGTGACTGTCGCCACCTCCTCGATCGACGGCTTCAAACCTTCAATCAACCAACAAGGAAGACTGGAAACACGTAAAGTTTTAGAACTGTATGGCAGACCTCAGCTTTTCTAACTTTTAAAATTGTTGCATCACAAAATTACAGCAACTTAGCATGAACATTTGTTGCTCATCGTCCCAATTGCATTACCAAGCAGGGTCCCTTCCTTTTCCGGTATGAACCCGAGTGTCGTAGAAATTCAAACGCCAGCATCATTCCACTTCACTACTTTAATTTCAAAGTTCAGTTAAAGTATTCATAGCTGGCTACAATATTCAGATTACACAAGCACAAATTAAGTTACCGTATTTTAGCTTACCTGTGACTGCAGCTCAGCTTGGTACGTACTAAATTTTACTATTGTTAATTGTTCAGAATCATTTAATTCAAGTTCAAAGTTAAATCTCTTATTCCTAAATTGCGTAGATTCAAGTAGCTTTTGAAATGATTGTTGAGGTAGTCCAAGACTAACCGTATTTTACTGAATTTCGATGTGCTTCAGAAAGAAAGCTCACTATTAACTTCAGTCACTAAATTAACTTCCGATTTTCCGGTTTTATTAATTCTTTTGCTAAGTTAAGTCAGAGTGTAGCGAAATTTATTACTTCTGACAAACTTTCAGTTTTCACACTACACTTGTCAACCTTCAGTTGCCACGCTTCTAGTGCTAATTATATGTGTAATAATCTTTCTTTTTCAGTTACTATAGTAATTGTCCTTAGGACTGGCGACCGTAATTTCCCCCAAATCTCTAATATCTAATTACTGCTAGTTGATTGTTAACGTAACGGCCGCACATTTACTTTCTTTATTAACTTTACCCCTTTTTCAAAATTAATTTCCACCAGTTTCATTAGCATTTTTCCTTTCATTTAGATGTAACCCTTTCCTCCCTCTTTACCGACAAATTAACCTCCGTGACGATTGCTTTTCCATTAGGTACACGCGATTTAATTTTTCACTGTCATTAAGGTCGATAAGTGAGGGGGAGGTTACAGGTTGAACATAAAGAAAAGTTGCTATATTGAAAAATATTGTCAAGATGAGACGTTATAATCTCACGCACATTCGCATTTAAGATTTGTGATCTTAGTTAGAGTTACTGATCAACAGGTGGTTCCACTTTGCTCACAAAGTAGTGACAAAGCAACTACCGGAAGATATTCTGAACTTCACACGCGAATTACACTGCATTGCAATTTAAGATTTAAGATAAATTAGATATTTTAGAGCTAAACCTAAAATAAAGGCGATTAAATTTTCAGTTAGTCTGAACTTAAGAAATCCATTGTCCTATGGACTTAGCAGACACGCGCTTAGCCGGAGATCTTACCACTTCAGACGCTCGCCACGGACAAACTGCCCTGGTCCCTTCCTGAGGGTGGCTCACAAATACAAACGGAAGTGGCCAGAGGGGCAGCATCCTATACCAACATGACAAGGGACGGACAGGACCATACTAAGGATAGAAACCTCTTTGCTTTTAGAAAGCGTAGCTACCTGTTCTGACGTTGGTCCTACTGTTCTCTAGCAGGCAGGCTTGTCTGCTACCCTCAAGCATGCAACTAGAAACACATTTGCTCATTCATCCTCTCACACAGAAGGGAAGGGGGATGACAGTATCTCATCATATACAGTATATAAAAGAAAGTGGATGTAGGTTCCGTATGAGACTTTGTGACATGAATTACATATAAACTGTGTTTTAAAGTGTAGTAGTGTGACAGATCGTTCTTGTTTATGTGTAAAAGTAACACGTTCCACTACTCAGTCTCCTCCCAGATAGTCAGAAACGCCACAGTAAATTTAGAAGAGGAATTTATGCCGTAAATGACAACAGATTTAAGAAATTAACATGAAAGGAATCCAGCAGAGACCTTTCAACGTCTCTCTTCTACTGGTGTGCTTCGGCGCTCTCCATCAGCCCATGTTTTAACGAAGTCTTCGGGCGGTGACAGTGGGAGATTGAACACTTTTCATTCACTCCGTTTCCTTATGTCGATCGTGACAAGAGTCATTATTTTATTTCTTCCAAAGAGATATAGTTTACAGAAGTCATCAGAAACAGATAAATTTGCTGTCAGGAAAAAAATGGTAATTTACGAAAGATCTGTTACAGAACAACAGTCAAACAATGTGTATGAAACTTCAGAAGAAACAGAACAATCAAACTGTGCTTGAAAGCTTGAGGTAGTTATTTGAGGAAGTGCGCGTGGATTTGTAACTCTTGTCAAACTGAAGTGAATCATTGAATTCACAACAGTATTGAAAAGTTTTGTATCGGTGAA
The DNA here is from genome assembly GCF_023864275.1 of Schistocerca cancellata. Lineage (NCBI taxonomy): Eukaryota > Metazoa > Arthropoda > Insecta > Orthoptera > Acrididae > Schistocerca > Schistocerca cancellata. The sequence goes on from NC_064631.1 coordinate 123,230,815, forward strand.
AATGTATTTAATATACAATTATTCTACACTTAGGAGTGAAATGCAAAAAAAAATTTCTTTAAAATCTCATAAGGAAACGGACTGAATGAAAAGTGTTCAATCTCCCACTGTCACCGCTCGAAGACTTCGTTAAAACATGCGCCGAAGCACACCAGTAGAAGAGAGACGTTTAGTGCCATAATTGAAAATTTCATGCACGAAATAGTGGAAATCAGCATACCAGCCACTCGTTTAATACGTTACACTGAAAGAAGAGAAGTACATTTGTTTTATTTAATCACAAGTTTTTCATTTGTTTGACATTGTAAGTTTACTAGTCTCGTACCACCCTTGATGCAACTACCCGGCACTCCCTGGTGTTGAGACACCCACTATGGAAAGTTCTGACATACATAGTCATTTCTCCAACGGTTTATTTGTTAGTGGAACAAGAAAAGGAAACACTAGCAGTAGCACAAGATACACCTCGGCATGCACCGTACGGCGGCTTTTGGAGTCTGTATAATGATGAAAATGTAGATAACAATAACTATGCTCCGCAGTGCACTATACAATTGCTTTCGGAAAATGTGTGTACGTCTAACAACCCGTCACTGCTGTAAATATGATTCTCGGCCGAGACTTGAGATGTCATTGTGACAATATTTTGTCGGCGCATGTTCAGGTGCGGCGAACACATAAGTGAGGGTCGTCCACATTGGGCGGAAATACGTAATTGATAAAAGTAAACAAACATCACTCTCAACATAAAGTTCAGATTATTTTTTGATAAGACAGGTATGCTTTTTTCCTACATAAGTGAAAACTAGAGATACAATTAGTAACGGCACACTTGTCTTCACTGTTCTAAACCTTATACGGACTTTAAAGAGCGACAATAGCGTCTCAGGTTCTGCTGTAATGCGCAAGGCAGGGGTTGCCTACAGCCTTGTGGACAAAGCAGGGGATCGGCAGTAGGGTACTGTAACATTACGGCTGAAACCGTTATTTTAAGTCCTAGGTATTCCAGAAGATAAAAGGTTCAGTGCAGTGAAAACAAGACTGCCACCAATAATTACACTTCTAGTTTTCATTTCGGTAGAAAAAATAAAATAAAATTAAAAGCCAGCCGGAGTGGCCGGGCGGGTCTAGGAGCTACAGTCTGGAACCGCGCGACCGCTACGGTCGCAGGCTCGAATCGTGCGTCGGGCATGGATGCTTGTGATGTCCTTATGTTACTTAGGTTTAAGTAGTTCTAAGCTCTAGGGGACTGATGACGTCAGCAGTTAAGTCCCACAGTGCTCAGAGCTATTTGAACCAATAGCAATGGAGGGTGAAGCTTTGACAATTCGAACCACTCGTGGTGTCGAAACGTCAGTAAAATCATCCGACGAACGGCGGCCGAAGAACCCGAGACAGAAGTCAATAGGCAGTTTGTCAATAAGTGGCCATGAAAGCCTTAACAATATTGTATCAGATGAGAATTTGCGTCTGACGGGAGACGTGCTAGGGTCGTATGAGCAGTTGCGCTGACCACCGTGACCTGATGGCGTAGTGGTCAGCACATCTATCTAGTAAGCAGAAGACCTGGGTTCAGATCCCATCAGACACGTGTTTTCAAGTAGCCCCGTTCATATAACGTATTTTAAATGGTGATTAAATGGATGACATGTACTACATAGTCAACGACTCCGACACTAACTGCAGATAATGTGATCTTTCGTGATACATCTACTGAAGAACACGGTTTTAAAATCACGAAATCATGGTCAGGGCTCAATAAACCTGTGTTTTGCGACTGGTTGGCTGTTATTTCTGATCAGTTGAAGCTAATTGCAAGCAAAATTGCTGAAACACAGCCACGTTCAAATTCTTGACGTAAATGTCTTTAATTCCTTTTTGTTTTGAATGTTTTGTGTGTAATTTGGGCATGTTCGAAAGAACAGAACCTCAAATATAAAACTATTTATTAGAACTGTAAAGTCACCCATCCCGATCACAAAGAATGAGAATACCAGCGAAATCAAGTGACGTGCATGGATATTTCTCACAGCCTTGTTGGATTTACAGGATAAAACGATCGACACTAAATTGACGGCATCCGGGAAAGCAATACCATGAATTGTAGGAGCCTGGCAAAGCTGGCGCTGACTTCCGGGTAAGATCCACTCACAATACGGCGCGAGGGCTGATACGGAGGGTTGTCTTTTGTTTTCCCGCAGAAAGGGAGGCGGGGAACATCTGGAGCGAGCGGACCGCCCGCAGCTGGGTGAAGGAAGACGCGGGATGTAATGTGACATAAGGAAACATTATCAGACGGGGACGTGTGGCCGCCACGAGGGCGTCCGCCATTGTCTCGCCGGGAATTGCTTCCTCGTTCGGCCAGTGTGGCGTAGGCCCGCCGGCGGAAAGGAAAGAGAAACGCGAAGGGCAAAGGGCGGGAAGGGTGTGCCAAATAAAAGGGCAGGACGGTCCGCGACGCGCCCATTTGCACAACAACGGGCCCCGCTAAAAATATGATTCCATAAATTATGCGTAAGCGCAAAGCAGAACAGCGGCCTACCGGCTTAACGACGTTAAGAATAAGCCGGTTTGCGCGAAATAAAATTTTTCACGTGAGTGCACACTACTTTTTCTGTTCTTCTTGCGCGTCTAGTTGCCCTTTTTCGGCTACCTCCATTCCGTTGCAACACACGTTTGTACAGCTATTCTTGTGCCGATTATCTTTATAGCGGTGGCACGTTTGCCGTACGCTCAGTGTTTACGAGAATGTGTTCGCCGATTAAAAATTAATTTTTTTTTTCCGCAGTTGGAAATTCAGATTTTGTCTGAGTTTGTACATTTCGACACATCAGCGAGCGCAACAAATCTGTAGCTTCATCTTATTCTGAATTATGTGCTGTAATGTGTAAATGGCAGATTAATTCGACCGAAAGAACAAATCATGTTAGTGTACTCAACAAAGAGTACGTGGTGTACAATAGCGACGTTACTCAAGCTTTCATATCCATATTCAGCCATCCAGTAGTTGAGGTTGAGAATACTTAGTACCTTGCACCAATTCTTACATATAATTTCAAATCATTACCAAACTAGCAACTCACACAAACTAATGAAAAGAAAAAAAAAATATCGCTTGCTACAATTTCGCTTTCACGCAGTAAAACAACGGCATGAATCACGACCTTTACTCCATTACTACTAACTATACCCGCGATACATTTTCCAGACGCTGTTCCCATGTAATACTAATGTACTGCCAAAATTATAACACTGCACGACACCTAGTTCAGGAGAGATGACATCATAAACACGCATATACGTGAAAAACTGCCGCATTAACATGACTTTTAAATTTATTACTTCTTTGATATTAACTTCATTCGCAACATATATCTCCGAATATATCCACATAAGTCGCTGAATGTACCTGCAAAAATAAATGATTGTACGACACACAGTGTAGGAGATATGACGTCAAATAATGACAGACGTGAAAAAATGCCACATCATGCATGCCGTTTAATTTTATTACTTCTTTCTTACTAACCCTACTCGTACCACATTTGGCAGAAAGTACCTATATATGCCACTGCATGTGCCTACGAAGGGATATGATTCTACATAATTCAGGAGATATGATGCCAAACGAGGTGCGAAATACTACCACATCATGTGTGACTTTTTAATTTATTACTTCTTTACTGCTAGCTATATTCTCAAAACTTCGCCTACGGTAGTAATGTATACTGCTAAAATGTACCTCCAAAATTATGTCATTTTACGGCACTTATTTCAAGAGGTACGATGTCATAAATATTGAGTAGCGTGAAAATGAAACTGTAAGGTGAAATTCGCTAGAGATAGATGCGAAATGTGTGTGGAAATGGGTGCAAAATATAATAGATACATGTGAAAAATGGACTGATAATTGAGGTAGGACTTACAAAAATCAAACACTCTAACAGTATGTACTGGGCTAGAAACAGTGTTCGACAATGTGGAATGGGCTAAGATGTTCAAAAGTCGCAGAAAAATAGGTTAAGCTATAGTACAAGATGGGTTATATATTGTTGAGAGAAGTCATGGTATACTTCCCAGTATGGTGTCGAACTTTCTTTTGCTCAGCGCAGTGCAGTATCTCGACATGGCATGGAGTCAAAAAGTCGTTGGAATTTCCCTGGAGAAATACTGTCCCATGCTGCCTCTATGGCCATCCATAATAGCGGAAGTGTAGCTGGTGCTGGATTCTGTGCACGAACTGATCTCTAGGTTACGACTCATATTTGTTCGATGAGATTCGTCAGCTCATTCACTCAAGTTGTCCAGAATCTTCTTCAAACCAATCGCATGGCGTATTTTTATCCATAAAAATTCCGTACTGTTTGGGACCATGATGTCCATGAATGCCTGCAAATGGTCTCTAACTAGTCGAACATACCAGTTTACCATGACTGGTTCAATAGGACCAGGGGATGCAGTCCATTCCATACAAAATTGTATATAACCATTGTCCACACCATTGTGAAACCACCATCAGCTCGCACAGCGTCTCGTCGACATTTTGGGTACACGGCGTCGTGGGTCTGCGCCACACTCCGACTCTACAATCAGCTCTCACCATCTCATACTTTTCCAGTCGCATAATGTCCAAATAATAATGTCACGAGATCAGAAGAAGTACTCCATACAATGTAATGCTGTGAGGAAAGGCTGTCGCGTCGGTCGTCTGCTGCCAATTAACGCCTAATTTCACCGCACTGTCGTAACACATAAGTTCCTCGTACGTCCCACATTGATTTCTGTTGTTATTTTTGCAGTCTTGCTTGTCTGTTAGCACTAACAACTCTACGGAAACGCCACTGTTCTCGATAATTAAGTGAAGGGCGTCGGCCACTGCGTTGTCCGTGGTGAGAGGTAATGCCTGAAATTTGGTGTTCTTGGCACACTTAGCGGATCTCCGTATGCTGAATTCCCTAACTAGTTCCGAAATGGAACGTGCCATGCGTCTAGCTCCATCTACCATTCCGCATTCAAAGCCTCTTGTTTCTGCCATAATCAAATGGTTCAAATGGCTCTGAGCACTATGGGACTTAACATCTGAGGTCATCAGTCCCCTAGAACTTAGAACTACTTAAACCTAACTAACCTAAGGACATCACACACATCCGTGGCCGAGGCAGGATTCGAACCTGCTACCGTAGCAGTCGTGCAGTTCCGGAGTGAAGCGCCTAGAACCGCTCGGCCACCGCGGCCGGCTGCTATAATCACTTAGGAAACTTTCTCACAGGAATCGTCTGAGTCCACATGACAACTTCGCCAATGTACTACCCCTTTATACCGCCATCTGTTTCAACAAAATGTAGTATTCAAAGAACTGTGAATAACGCCCGAACAACAGGGACTTACATGCATCGAGAATAAAAAATAGCGCATTGAGAATGGCTAGCTACTAGCCGAAATCTGTACCTGCATAATAAAATCTAAAAAGGATGACTAATTGCTGCACTCTATAATTTATAATGACTAATTGCTGCACCCTATAATTTATAAGTCACATACAGTAGCTGAGTGCATCCACTTCCCGAATGGAAGGTAACCTGGTTAACACAGATAGCGGGGGAAAGAGGGACAAGAAAAGAGGGATGGTGAAACGAAAAGCGAGAGGAAGGATGAGAAGAGGGACAGAGAAAGGGCGATGAGGAGGTGGCTAGATAGAAGGGGACGATGAGATACACAAGGAGTGGGTGGAGGAAGGGACGAAAAACAAATGAGCGGAAGGTGATGTGGTTAGAGGGGAACAAAGGGAGGAGGAGGGAATGCACAGAGGAGGAGAAGCAGATGGATAGAGGGAAGGGGAGGAGCTGCTGGACAGAGAGAGGTATTTAAGTTGGCTAGAGAGGAGTGGAGGAGGTTAACAGAGATGGGGAAGGAGACGGACAGAGAGAAGGCGAAGAAGTAGATACAGCGGAATAAATACATACACAGCCAACGCCAATTACTCTGCTAGTTTTATGGACATAAATTTCCGAATTTCTCAGCTGCCTTCCAGAGAATAAAAGCAGCAAATCGGAAACCGTACGGAATTATAGGATACTGAATGAAGCTTTCACACTTACCAGTCAGCTTGCCTACTGACCGTCTGCGAAGAATATTTTAGGCAGGTGAAGGTGCCCACTCACAGCCAGACTGTACCTGCCGCCAAAAACAAAACATAAACGTTTCGAGAGTGCATATATGTGACAGGTGTCCCATAAACTTCTATCTGTGAAATTTGCACCCGCAAGGGGCAAGGAAAGGTCAAGCTGAAGGCATCATCATGACAGCTGACGTAGAGGACTGCATATGCTCTAACAGGAGGAGTAATGCCCAAAATTTACTACAATGGGAATCAGTGGCGGATACAGAAAAACCTCAAGTAGGGGGAGCTAAAGATATGTTGAGATACCTTTACTTTCACCGCAATAAAAAATAATAAAGTAACATGCAAAGCTTAAGAAAAGTTTAGGAATCTTCTCGAAAGTCACTGTTACTGGAGATACACGCATACGAGTTCAGTCCTAATTCTTCAGTCCTAATATTTCTTCAGTCCTAATATCCTTCAGTCCTAATATTCCTCATTCTTCAGTCCTAACACCCCTGCTTCTGAATGTAAACTAGCTTCCTATCCGGCGAATAGTCCATATTTATAACGAAACATATCGTATGTTCTCTGTACAAGAAAACAACACTACATTCGTAATTTTTCTCGGATTCGAGACAGAATAATGTATCGAGATCAACAAAATGGCCGCGACTTTTCTCGGACGTATGTGTTAGCTATCTATCTTCCAGACAGAAACGTATAAAATACGATGACGCGGACGCGAGAGCTACATAGGAAAGTACAACTACTCGATAACTCGATCCACTCGAATCGACTGCCGAGAGAATCGATCGAATAGCGTGCCGGCTGACTGGCGGCGGCGGCGGTGGCGGCGGCGGCGGAGGCGGCGCGGGTGGCAATGCGGGCTGTCCCGCAATGAGGAGTATCCACCACTGATGGGAATTGATCACAATTTATTTTATTTCGTTTTAACTTTGGATGGGATCATCAGAAACAACAGAAAACTTAGAAACCAAATTACAAACATGAAACTTAAAAATCGTTTCTCTTCCACTTGATTAATCATAGTTTAAACCAAGCATCAAATGAAATCTAGTCCATATCTGTAGATCATCACATGATACATGTAACGCACAGATTAGTCTGCTTAAGATTTTACGTGAACATCTCGTTACCTTTATATCTACGAGCACCATGTTGCTCCTGGATATGTGAAGATGGCTGTGTTCGAAAGGCGCCTAATTACGAGCAGTAAAGACCTTCTATTTTTGAAGCATAGCTTTTTGCTCAGCAACCTGTCCAGCGTTTATACAGTGCCACTGTCAAGTAGGCGGAAATGACTGCGGAAATGACTGTTAGAAACAGCACAACCTTCCCCCCGCCCTCCCCCCTCTCTTTTACAAACTCGATTAATTGATTGGACAGTCGGGCATGGATGTGTGTGATGTCCTTAGGTTAGTTTGGTTTAAGTAGTTCTAAGTTCTAGGGGACTGATGACCTCAGAAGTTGAGTCCCATAGTGCTCAGAGCCATTGATTGGACAGATCCTGCAGACGTGCTTTCGTAATCATGGTGCCAGCTGAAATACTGATAATGATGAATTCAGACTTTCTCCGTATCGGCCCAGCTTCTAACATGAGAACGCATGGCGTTTTGAGTCACTGCCACTATTCGCACAACGGCCTCTCTTAAGCGGCTTTCTCCACCCACTTTCCGCCTACTGGCCGCCTGGCCCAGGTAAGGTATTTTGCTCACCGCCGGCCTCCTCTTTGACCCTAAGCGAAAGGAGGAGGTGGCTTTGACCATAAGTCCATATGCAGGTACGATCGACTAAGCACTGCTTTCCAAATTTATTCACACAGCCACGTCGCTGCCCTCAGCGTTTATGCCTCCCAATCCATCTCTCCCTCTCGCTCTGTATTTTGTCATCTCCACTGTGGGCCTCGTGGGTACAAGTTATCTACAGGTTACGTATGCAGTTATAAGAAAAATTCTGTAGCCGGCCGCGGTGGTCTAGCGGTTCTAGGCGCGCAGTCCGGAACCGCGGGACTGCTACGGTCGCAGGTTCGAATCCTGCCTCGGGCATGGATGTGTGTGATGTCCTTAGGTTAGTTAGGTTTAAGTAGTTCTAAGTTCTAGGGGACTGATGACCACAGATGTTAAGTCCCATAGCGCTCAGAGCCATTTGAACCAAAATTCTGTCCACAATTTACTCATGTAAATACTAAATGTAGTAATGTGGAACACAGAGATCATGATCTAAAACATAGACGTTAATCTGACTGACAACTTTCTTAAAGTACAGAGTAGCGTGCCACGCCGACATTTTGTTGGGGGTCTGCTATTCGACCCTTTTCGGCCGCCGAGGCAAAAGGTTTGCCTGTTCCTAACAGATACGGAACTCGCAGGAAGGTTCACACGAAACATTAGGCGGATGCCTGTAGAAACTGAGGGAGAAACTCTCCTTGACAGGAAACTATTATCTGGGCACCGGTCCACCGCGAAGTTGTAGAAGCTCTGATGTAAGTCTCTGAGACAGTGTACTGTAAGCTCGCGAAGAACAGAGCTTTTCTTTGCTCATGGGTAGAGGAACCAACGGTGCTCAACCCGTCTTCAGCAACGTGCCTTTCTCTGTGTGAAACTAGTGGTCGAGGTTCCCAGAGCCCGTTGGTATACCTTCAGGAGTCCCGAATTCCCCGAAATGATATCATTTTAGCAATCGTAAACGTCCAACACAACATAAACTCAGTCCCGACACCGCAAAATAACTCCATGCAGTTAGCTCCCATTGAACTCTTTAACAAACATCATGTCGGTCACCGTATCACCCTAACTGGATACAGGTGCCTTGATTGCCTGCTTCCGACTGATCTAAATAAACAGAGTGAAGTGAAAGTTAATTCTAGGGAATTGACACATTTCGACGGCGGAACACGTGGCGTGTTTTCAGCGTATACAACTCTTTATTTCCATCATAACTGTGAAACCTATCTTTCTTTTTAGAAAAGCATTTTATCCTAGCTATATCATGTTAAACTCTGTGGCTGTTATTCAGTTAGTTATTGCTGCTGAAAACCGCAACCGTCCACAAAAACTTTTAAGAAAACTTACATTTTAACCATTGCTGGTTTCGGCCAATCATGTCAATTTTCATATTTTTACGCCATTTTTTACAAAATAATATATTATTCGGCAGCGTGTCCCCCTCTCCTGCCATGCATAAGAACATATGCGTAGTCAGCGCCACATCATACGCTGTGCCGATGGCTTCAGTAATATAGAAAAATATTACAACGTGCAGCAGATGGTAACATATACACTTTCATCTTTAGTAGTGAGAGCTGTTTCGTCTTGCTTTCGTCAGTCTGCATTTCTGGGATGATGGACATACAATAAATCCTTGTTGTAGATGACGTATTGCTTCCCCCTCTAACAACACTTAATTTTGAACAGACTGTAAACCACTTACGTGTATCTACTCTCCTGCTATAAATGACCATAAATAACTTGGAATACTAATTTTTTCCAAAAACATCCTGTACAGTTGAAATACAGGTATGAAGGGCATATTTTCCGGCCATTGACAGTTTCTTCCAGTGCGTCGAGAGAGTGGCACATCATTTTTGAAATTTCTAGGTCAGCCAATCTATGTCTGCAGAATGTGTTCCTAATAATAACAAATATATTGGGGAGTTGTCGTAACTTAAACGACAGCAGTAAATAATTATCTAGTTATCGATACAACAATAGTGAACGTATCAGGAAGTAACAGCACAATGGGGATGTTATAAATTTTGCGTGATCTGTTACAGCCAAGACGAATGTGGCAAAGAAGGAGAATAAATATTGCCATTGTTTCGTCTGTTTCGGTTTCGAAACAATGTTCTTTACTCTTTTTTCTGTAGTTTTGGTTTAATGTTTTGACTACTTGACACCGACAGAGTGCTAGACTTCAGACATTTGTGATCAGCCAGACTATGAAACACAGTCCTGTTGGGAATTACGTGGCACGACAGCCAAATAATAGGATGAACTATTTACTACCAGTGTAAGTGCTTGTGGTCGGATGAACTTCTGATTCAGTTTCGTAAATAAGTTTGCTGGGCTTTATTCCCAGTGAAAGTTCTTTAACAGAGTCCCAAATTTCTACATTTTTCTCCAGTTTTTAAATTAGTTCCCTAATTAAGCTAACAAGTAGTGGATTGCGCAGCAGAACAAGAAACGCTGTTACGACAACGCTTTTCTGTAAACCATTCCACAAGTACAAAGCCCGGTAATTAAAATGAGAGACTTCTTCCGAGTCTAAGCCGGTTGACGAGCTAATTAAGACTCTTAAGGGAAAGTTCTGTAGGAGAAAGACAAAAAAATTCCTCTCCACATCCTTCCTTCCGTTGGTCCCGCGACGAAATCTAGCCTGGAGGCCCTCCCGGAGGCACTGCGCAAATAGGCAGCGACAACAGTTTACCACAAAGGAAGCACATAAAGTTTCAAAGACTTCTCTTTTACTTTCGGTATCTCTTTGATGCACCACGAAGGTGTGATAGTTCAAAATAAAGTAGTGCTGAAATGAAGTACCGGTATTGAAAGAAAGTACTCTTAAAGAGCGATGTGATAATGGAAATTAAAAGGCCTACACTCTCGGAAATGCCTATGCTTATCTAACTTCCTTGTTTGCTTTTACTTAATGTGACTTCAGTATCAGAATGCCCTCTGATGGAAAAATGTATCTAAATTTTTTGTTTGTTATTTATGTCGTAATTTATTTACGTATATACATTTAAAAATAACGTTCTGTAAAGTAATGCAAATCTTACTTTTTTTTTACTGGATCATCCATTGCGACCTTAAAATTGTAATCATGCAAAACATGGAGAAAAGTCCCTTCGTAACGAAACTGGCTTGGTAGGAGTAGAAAACGTGGGTCGAGCCATCGAACTATAAATCTCCTTTCTGGCAAGAATTGGTCGTCGCTAGCGTTCGCATATCGAGTACTGAATGAGGTAAGAAGGGCGGCAAGATTATTTCATATAGACTCGGAGCTGGAAGAATTTAGGCTCATCGTTCATGGCACACGTTGATTAGCTGTGTACTACGAAAATCCAACTTTAAGACGAGAATTTTCGAATAACCGCATGAAATCGCTACAGACACGATCTAAGCCTCGAATAATCGGTTGAATACTGTGTAGTAGCGTGGACTAGTTGCGCGGTTTCTTATCCAATAATACGTTTATTTTATTTAAGCTTTGTGTCGAGCACCAATCTTTTATCGTTACCTAGCCAGCATCCTATTCGAAGTGCTACTATTATTCCGAGTATCCCAATTTACTGAACTGAAAATATAATAAATTTCTTCCTTTAATTACATTTAATAAAGTTTTTATCGGTTTGTAACTCCCCGTGTTTTTCATAAAAGGATAGTTGAACTTCCACCAGTGCAGAATTGCAACAATGTGATGTAAAGTGTTTTGCTCAAAACTTGCTCTTATTGTAAAATCAGAACAGAATCCAGTTTGTTAGCAGGAAACTATGATCATTCAGAATAGTTCACTAACTAATAGACTTCAAGAACCAGGGTTAAAAATATTTGTTGTACACGGCTGTAAGTAATAGTGATTATAATTTCGTTTACATGTAGTTAAAAAGTGTATTTTTTTCTATTGTGTCTTTACTAAAATGTTCAGTCTTGATCTGATTCTACTGACAGATTGCTTTCTGCTCCCCCCCCCCCCCCCTCCACCCGCTTATCGTTGCGTCAGCTTCACTTTCCACATTACAATAACTGCTTAAACGAAGTGCCACTACCAATCTTATAGCATTTGTATGCTGCAATAACTAACTGATTACAATTAGTCAGACTGTGACAGATTTATGGATCACAGGTCTCAAAAAATGTTCAAATGGCTCTGAGCACTATGGGACTTAACATCTGAGGTCATCAGTCCCCTAGAATGTAGAACTACTCAAACCTAACTAACCTAATGACATCACACACAGTCACACAGGTCTCATATGAGCTATATAGCACAAAGATGTTATCCTTGAGAACAGAGAACATAATTATCACAAAACAGTTTCAGTGACAGTATTTCTTAATAATTAGGCTGATAAAGGGACCTCAAGTCCAAGTTAGTAGTGCCCCACCACCAGTCAAAATTTATCTGGAATAATCATTAGCTTTCTGCTTCAATATACAATTAGTTAATGTTACTGATACCTATTTGTTGCCACTGCGTTTTTATACCCATTCTGTGTTATTCATGCTAAACCACTGGTACGTTTCTGGCTGAAGAGAGTGACTATCGCGTACCTCTTCTGTAAAAGATAATTTCAGTACCTAGTAAATTCCAATACAACTGAAGTTCTTTATAAACAGTGCTAGTACTTTGTACAAACATGCCTAACTATGCTGGCGACCGTTTCCTTTTACGTAATCACAGTCCATTGTATTACTAATAAAACCTTGGTCCCAGTCCCGTTTATTTTGCTGCTGCTGCTTTCAGTAATAATATTTCGAGAAACGCTACAATCATCTTTCAGTTACGCACTATCATGGTCACATTAAAATCCTCTCATAGGTGTAACATTATAGGCAAATTGTTAATTCTGTGTCACCCGGCAGTGTCATATTCTCCTGAGTTAGAGGCCTAAATGATTGTAGTACTGTTATAGCATCAGCCAATTGATAGTGACTTGCTGTTAAGCACAGCGCATTACATCGGGAGTAGGGAAGTGGATCAGCTGCAGTTTGAGTCTACCCAGTGAATTAACGACCATCTGTCTGGTCCACTATCTAGCGAGAATGTCATTTTAGGTATTTTTGCACACTCGTTTGCGCAAATGTCTCACTGGTTTCCAATCACCATCTCAGAAAATACGATACTCGGCTAAAATAGGATACCATAAAGAGCAAACTTTAAACGATTCACCTAAAGATAACGAAAACGGCTATTCTACCACAGGTAATTGACGACTGTGCGGCAGAGAGAACATCTGGCCTCAGAATCGAAATAAACTATTTACAGATCATGAAGTAGCAGTCGCAGCATAAAAGTCTGTGTCAATCTCAGGTCTCGCATGCTACGATCTCTATATTCGCATAATTACTATGTAGACACTATCATAAAGTAAACAGAATGTTGTGATAACTTTGAGGAAGATGTTTTTCAGCTATACTCACATAGAAGCGAATTTCTTTTGCCATTTCAAATGGCTCTGAGCACTATGGGACTTATCATCTGAGGTCATCAGTCCCCTAGAACTTAGAACTACTTAAACCTAACTAACCTAAGGACATCACACGCATCCATGCCCGAGGCAGGATTGGAACCTGCGACCGTATCGGTCGCGTGGTTCCTGGCTGAAGCGCCTAGAACCACTCGGCCACAACGGTTGGCTTTCTTGCGAGTACTTAGTTTTAGTAATCCTTCGCTTCATCTCACAGGTGAATACTTCTAGCGTATTTATCCACAATCAAGGATCCCTACTACGTGATGCTGACTCAGTAGCGTCGTGATGTTTTAGTATTCGTACCTGTTTTAATTAAAGTCGCACGTATATTTGCATGTGCGAACAGAAAGAGAACTTTTCATGTAGTGTAAACAGTCATTCATTTCCTGCGCATACTCCGGATCTCTTGTTGGTCAGAGATGCCATGTTAGCTGTGTTCAGTAAAAACAAGTCACAGTGGGGCTGAGTACAACCATGTATCGACGGTGGTCTAGTGATAAAGGGCTTAGCAAAACAAAGGGTCACATACACACTGCCATGGAGACGTTCGGGGGCACTTACGTATAGGACGTGGCGTGTGATAGACCTCGCCGCTGCTGCCGCTATTCGAGTACCTTAGGTAACGTGATGCTTTCCTGAGAGAGCAAGAATTAATTTGATATTCACTTTTCTCATTGTTTCTTCCTCTCAGTTTAATTATCGGAAGCAATTCCATAATCCAAGCTGAAAAGCTTGGCCGTCAACAATTGCAAGGGAAAAGCTGTTTGTTTTGAGGTTTTTGTACATTGACGTTAAAATAAAATATCATAATTAAGATGTACTTAAAGTGAGGCCATTGTGATTATATTCTATTCGGATAGACCGTTGCTCCGAACCATTTCTAATTAGAATAACGAAGTGTTTCTTGAATCGTAAATTCTATCCAAAATTTTAATCTTGGAAATGCTTCAGTGAGTATTTAACATTGTTTGCTTCCAAGCTGAATGCATTTAATATGGACTGCTATAATTTTGATAGTTTCCGTTAACTTACAACTATTTACTTGCCGGCTGTGGTAACGAAACATTACTTGAAACCTCTCACAAATACAAATTTAAAACATGCAAATAGTTTCATTTTATGATACCAAGATTTACATGATCAATTTCTAAAATAATGAAGCATAATATCCTAAAAACGTAATCTGTGGTTCAGCACAATATAAATTAAACTTAACTGTCGCCTTACTACAGCATGTAAACCATGTTAAGGATAGTCCCTAACATTTCTGCTATCTCACTGTGACGTAATTTGTAAGGAACTTAATATTGTTTACTTGCTTAACTAATTATTCACATTTGCTTGACGAGCAGCACCTTCTGAATCGCATCTTTGTTCAGCGACACATTCAGAATCCTTATCTGTGCAGAAGTTATCCACATTATCCTTGGATTTGTACAAATCGACCCTAAACAGCATCTTCCTGGCAGGAACACCGTACACGTTACTACTGATAGAATCCATATTTTTGGCACTTACCACTGTTAATAAGCGCACATCCTTACACATCGTTAGTGAGAACTTGAAATTAGAGACACAACTGCCATTTTTCGGTATATCGAGTAACTATTGACCAATATACAGAGTCACAAATTATTATTTTTTGTCAAGGCTTTAATTTTTTATGTATTTTTGTCTCTTGCTTAAGAATATATTATGACATAAGGATTTTACAGAATTGCAGTTTCAACTTTTGTTTAACCTATAATACTTCTACAGGAATTTACTCGAAGAAAAGTATCTGTAACTATCTTAAAATTAAATCATTAAAGAAAACGGTGTATTTATTACCGTGTCAACATACAACAAGGTTTCTGGCACGAGGCAAGTCCAACTCAATTATGACTCAGGCTCGCTTTCTTTTGCTGCTGAAATGTGATCTTCGATATTGCCTTATGTGTTGCGACTCCTCATTGACCTACGAGGTGCATTCAAGTTCAAAGGCCTCTGATTTTTTTTCTCCGAACTGCAAAGAGATAGAAACATGCGCATTGTTTTAAAATGAGGCCGCGTTCATTGTCAATACGTCCCAGAGATGGCAGCACCATACGGCAGATGGAATTTTACCGCCAGCGGCGAGAATGAGAACTGTTTTAAATACTTAAAATGGCGACGTTTTCGTTACTTGAACAGTGTGTAATCATTCGTTTTCTGAATTTGCGTGGTGTGAAACCAATTGAAATTCATCGACAGTTGAAGGAGACATGTGGCGATGGAGTTATGGATGTGTCGAAAGTGCGTTCATGGGTGCGACAGTTTAATGAAGGCAGAACATCGTGTGACAACAAACTGAAACAACCTCGGGCTCGCACAAGCCGGTCTGACGACATGATCGAGAAAGTGGAGAGAATTGTTTTGGGGGATCGCCGAATGACTGTTGAAAAGATCGCCTCCAGAGTTGGCATTTCTGTGGGTTCTGTGCACACAATCCTGCATGATGACCTGAAAATGCGAAAAGTGTCATCCAGGTGGGTGCCACGAATGCTGACGGACGACCATATGGCTGCCCGTGTGGCATATTGCCAAGCAATGTTGACGGGCAATGACAGCATGAATGGGACTTTCTTTTCGTCGGTTGCGTCAGTGGATGAGACGTGGATGCCATTTTTCAATCCAGAAACAAAGCGCCAGTCAGCTCAATGGAAGAACACAGATTCACCGCCACCAAAAAAATTTCGGGTAACTGCCAGTGCTGAAAAAATTATGGTGCCCATGTTCTGCGACAGCGAGGGCGTAATCCTTACCCATTGCGTTCCAAAGGGCACTACGGTAACAGGTGCATCCTACGAAAATGTTTTGAAGAACAAATTCCTTCCTGCACTGCAACAAAAACGTCCAGGAAGGGCTGCGCGTGTGCTGTTTCACCAAGACAATGCACCCACACATCGAGCTAACGTTACGCAACTGTTTTTTCGTGATAACAACTTTGAAGTGATTCCTCATGCTCCCTACTCACCTGACCTGGCTCCTAGTGACTTTTAGCTTTTTCCAACAAAGAGAGACACTCTCCGTGGCCGCACATTCACCAGCCGTGCTGCTATTGCCTCAGCGATTTTCCAGTGGTCAAAACAGACTCCTAAAGAAGCCCTCGCCGCTGCCATGGAATCATGGCGTCAGCGTTGCGAAAAATGTGTACGTCTGCAGGGCGATTTCGTCGAGAAGTAACGCCACTTTCATAGATTTCGGGTGAATAGTTAATTAGAAACAAAATCGGAGGCCTTAGAACTTGAATGCACCTCGTACTTCATAAGCCATCAATACTCAGCTAATATCTCAGTGCTACAATTACCCTTATAACACCTTTCTCTCTCTTTCATGTCCTTGTGGAACCATTCTGCACTAAAATATCCCAAGTCCTTAGGGATAAAGTTGAGATGACTATGAAGAGAAATTTTCGATACCTATCAACATTTCGTCCACACATTTCTTGTGATCTTGGTACTTTATGTTCCCCAGATAACAGTTAATCGCAGCCTTCAGTCCCACCCAAGCCATTTTTTCCTCGTAAGTTATCATGTCCTTTTACGTCTGTCTGTCATCTATTCCGTGATCACAACAAGTTTTTTTTAATGCCTCCATGTTACGTTTGGCAGTGTGCTTTGTTTTTTGTTTTTCCATATTTTGTCCGCCACCTATATGAATTATATCATAGGCGCTATTCGTGCACGGGCATTAGGAGCCTCTCGTAGGTGACGAAAATAACTTGAAGGCAGCGCAGTACCACGACAGTATAATCAAAGCTATTGTCCAGCTCACTGGTCAATACTCCGGAAATTGGTTCATCTTTCAAGACGAAAATATTCGAGCATCTCGCGCCGCATTTGTGGTCGCTTTCTGGGAAGAGACAGGTGTCTGTCTAATACAACAGACCATAATACAGGTTGGTCCATTGAGCGTGACCGGGCCAAATATCGCACGAAATAAGCGTCAAACGAAAAAACTACAAAGAACGAAACTTCTCCAGCTTCAAGGGGGAAACCAGATGGCGCTATGGTTGGCCCGCTATATGGCGCTGCCATAGGTCAACCGGATATCAACTGGGTTTTTTTAAAAATAGGAACCCCCATTTTTTTTACATATTCGTGCAGTACGTAAAGAAATATGAATGTTTTAGTTGGACCACTTTTTTCACTTTGTGATAGATGTCGCTGTGATAGTCACATACATACGGCTCACAATTTTAGACGAACAATTGGTAACAGGTAGGTTTTTTTAAGTTAAAATGCAGAACGTACGTACGTTTGATCATTTTATTTCGGTTGTTGTAATGTGATACATGTACCTTTGTGAACTTACCATTTCTGAGAACGGATGCTGTTACAGCGTGATTATCCGTACATATCACATTAATGCAATACATTCTCAAAATGATGTCCATCACCCTCAATGCATTTGGCAATACGTCTAACGACATTCCTCTCAACAGTGAATAATTCGCCTTCCGTAATTTTCGCACATGCATTGACAATGCGCTGATGCATGTTGTCAGGCGTTGTCGATGGATCACGATAGCAAATATCCTTCAACTTTCCCCTCAGAAAGAAATCCGGGGACGTCAGATCCGGTGAAAGTGCGGGCCATAGTATGGTGCTTCGACGATCAATCCACCTGTCATGAAATACGCTATTCAATACCGCTTCAACCGCACGCGGTCTATGTGCCGAACATCCATCATAATGGAAGTACGTCGCCATTGACTCATGCAGTGAAACATTTTGTAGTAACATCGGTAGAACATTACGTAGGAAATCAGCATACATTTCACTATTTAGTTTACCATCGATAAAATGGGGACCAATTATCCTTCCTCCCCTAATGCTGCACCGTATATTAACCCGCGAAGGTCGCTGATGTTCCACTTGTCGCAGACATCGTGGATTCTCCGTTGCCCAATAGTGCATATTACGCTGGTTTACGCTACCGCTGTTGGTGAATGACGCTTCGTCGCCAAATAGAACGCGTGCAAAAAATCTGTCATCGTCCCGTAATTTCTCTTGTGCCCAGTGGCAGAACTGTACACGACGTTCAAAGTCGTCGCCATGCAATTCCTGGTGCATAGAAATATGGTACGGGTGCAATCGTTGTTGATGTAGCATTCTCACCTCCGAAGTTTTCGAGATTCCCGGTTCTCGCGCAGTTTGTCTGCTACTGATGTGCGGATTAGCTGCGACAGCAGCTAAAATCCCTGCTTGGGCATCATCATTTGTTGCAGGTCGTGGTTGATGTTTCACATGTGGCTGAACACTTTCTGTTTCCATAAATATCGTGACTATCCGGCGAAAGGTCCGGACACTTGGATGATGTCAGCGCCGGCCAGAGTGCCCGAGCGATTCTAGGCGCTACAGTCTGGAACCGCGTGACCGCTACGGCCGCAGGTTCGAATCCTGCCTCGGGCATGGGTGTGTGATGTCCTTAGGTTAGTTAGGTTTAAGTAGTTCTAAGTTCTAGGGGACTGATGACCTCAGATGTTAAGTCCCGTAGTGCTCAGAGCCATTTGATGATGTCGTCCAGTATACATAGCACACCCTCATCGGGCATTTTGATCACGATATCCATACATCAACACGATATCGACCTTTTCCGCAGTTGGTAAACGGTCCATTTTAACACTGGCAATCTATCACGAAGCAAATACCATCCGCACTGGCGGACTGTTACGTGATACCACGTACTTATACGTTTGTGACTATTACAGCGCCCTCTATCATAAAGCGAAAAAATTGGTCCAACTAAAACATTCATATTTCTATATGTACTACACGAATATGTAATAAAAATGGGGGTTCCTGTTTAAAAAAACGCAGTTGATATCAGTTTGACCTATGGCAACGCCATCTAGCGAGCCAACCATAGCGCCATCTAGTTTCCCTCTTGAAGCTAGACGAGTTTCGTTCTTTGTAGTTTTTTCGTTTGATGCTTAGTTCGTGAGATATTTGGCGCGGTCACTATCAATGGACCACCCTGTTTATTCCGGCTTGGATCCGATTCCACTAGCATGGGAGCGATTGAGACAAGCAATACGTCGTCGCAGAAACACTCAATGAAGCACCAATCAGCCTATAAAGACAAGGCAGTTTTAAATAAGAGGTACACATAAAAGCAGAGAAGAAATATTTTCTACGTAGACAAATGAAGGCATACGTCAAAAATTGCGAATGGCTTCAGCCGCATCATCTCGACAGCTTTGTGAATAGTATGCAAAGGAGTATCAAACCTTTTTGCAACGCATGAAGTAGAGTAACATGACTCTGACTGGAGTTCAGCAGTAAATATTGATTTCACTTTCTTTTCTTGTACCAATTTAAGTTACAATCTTTGCTACCCTTGAATCTAGGCCGACACACTTTCGCAGATGCGCAATGATGCCAAACTCCTTTCCAGATATTTTTGTGGTTTATCCGTGTGGCCAAACTATTTGCACAATAAACAAAAATTAAGGAACTACTTTTCGGGACTCTCAGCGGAAACAGTGACCTTGCGTTTAAACGGAAAAATGGCAATGCAAAGATCGGAAAAAAACCTGAAAAAAAGATTCCATCTTTCTTCACATTTCGTTGGAAATACCTAAAGAGCTTCCCATCTTTAAATTCACAATCTCACATGAATGTGGAAGTATTATTTTTGCTTTTTAACATTAAGTTGGTATTGCATCAGGCTGAGTTGACAAAGCATAGACTTGGTAGATGAATTAAGGTTTCATTTACAGGTCATTCTGCACATGAAACGGAATCTTTCCATTCCATCGAGAAATAATTGCCTTCGTAGTGCCAAATATTTCAGTCATGTACGCTAGTACTTCGTAGCATTCTACCTACTTTCGCCAGTTCACGGCCATTTAACTGTTCCGCAGTTTTCAGCTGTCTGCTTTGTTGTTTGTTCCCTGCGTATACAACCGATCGCTTCCGTCAAAGCCATTGTGACGCAGAGGACAGATCGCGTGTTTCTCTGTGCCTTCCCGTCACGAACAAAGGGTAAGTCAGCGAAACGGATACAGTATTCATAAAGAGCTCTGAATTAGAAATGGGACTGCTAAGGACCTTCTAGAATGTTTAGCCGTGTTGCGTCATCATCATTACTGTTTACTGCACTGGGCATTTTGCAGATCACTGACGAAACATAGTTTTTTCATTTTTATTTCAGACGTTTTCTCATAAAATCTCAACTCTTACAATTTAATCTGTTGGTGGAAAGTGCGATGTTTACAGTTAGAGAGCCAGAGGTTCTGGAGGACAAAGTGGACTTATCTACAAGAAAGCGTATAATGTTTTTTCGTTTCGTGAATCTTATGAAAGAACAGAACAGATGAACGTCGTGCATATCTCTCTCATGTATATTTCCAACTGTCAAGTTCGTTGCCATATTGTCGTTAAGTTAATGGTCTTAAATCTCTGTTAATTTGACTCAAGCGTCATCACAATATTAGTGAGACCGCAGTTCCCTTAAGTTCAGCTTAATGAGATGCTACTTAACGAAATTTTTTTCTAGTGGTAACGAACCAGTTTAATTACCTGACTTTATTAAGCAACCACCTTTGGAGCTATATTTCGACAATACATACTTTCTTTTCTAATAGTAATTTCAGTATCCCCTGTCTTCAAAATGCATAATTTGATTTATTTTGCAGTGATTCTTTATCCTAATGGGAGTGCAGGCGTGGCGGTCCCGCTTCCAATCCAAAGTAAGATACCTCTGATAGCTAGAAAACATATCTGGTCTTCTTTTCGTTCTACATCAGTAAAGAATATACATTTTAACACTGTTCTGCCTCTATAGGCTGTTTGGTACTTTGCTGAGTTTTTGTTAATTAAATGTTTTCTTATCTTATCTTCCCTTAGTCCATTCTTTTAAGTTACGCAAATTAAAGTACAAAATCCGATACTTTTTATAGTTCATTTCAAGGTGTTCATGCGTAAGCTTATGCGCTCCATCAATTTACACTATTTAGAAGAAAACAAGCCCTTGCCATGTGAGTTTCCTGTACCATCGATAAGTCTCCACACACTATGTCACAGTTATATTTAAAAACGTTTACCCCACCTCTTTTTATTCAAGTTATCACTACTGTAATCGAAATAAAATTAATTCCTATGAAATATTTATCGACTCTATTAAACACAGAGACCGTCTTAAAGACTGTACTATGATCATTGTAAAGTAAAAGAAAGAGAACAAAGATCCGCTTGTGTACTCTATAATGAAAGGAACAAACAATGGCGAAATCAGTCATTCTATTTTTATCCGCGTTCGCAGATCTGATGAGATATAATACGAGCTGCGCACTGTCTTTTGTGGATTGTTGTGTGGAACAATGAAAATGAAAGAGTTTAATTTGAAAATTCAGAATTTCCTCTCCAGTTACTTAAACATGAAAGTTCAGAACTGTTACAAAATGTAAGATAAATACGGAAGCTTTCCGTTTGGGTGTAGTGATTAATTCTAGTTACCAATTACAGCAGTATAAATTATCATTCGTTAAATACGATAGAACCTGCAATCACTTTCATTTATTCAGAATCCGATTGTCTTTTCGAACCTTAAGATTCATACAGATGAAGAAATTATTAACGAGGTCAGAGAATAGAACCAAATGAATTATTTCTAAGCAAACTGTGGGCCGTTGCTTTTTTTAAAGGAGCAGTAGAGATTTTTCAATAATTTATTAATTGTATCAAAGACTGTGTGTAAGTCAAAGATAATTTTTGGGTCCGAGTTACAACGTTTATCGTAGCGACAAGTGAAGTAAAGAGCACACAGTGCTATTTTACGTGCCATCTGAGATCTGAAGTAATTGAATCACAATTGAAGACTGAAAAAGTAAAATTCAAAGCGATGACCGTAAAACACGATACGTGGACAGCAAGGAGTTATAAGCTTCGTAATGTTACCAAAAAACGAATGATTACGTTCATATTGTTTTATTATATGATGTTTTCAAAATGTATATTATTTCTTATGTTTCATGTTAGGAGTGTGGCAGTGGCAAAAGGAACAGTCCTTCCGTCAAGAAGCAGCCATCGTTGTTGGCTTTCACAGGCGTCGAATGGACGGCCGTTTTCCAAAGGAAACATCCTGAAGAAACGCCCCCGACTCAATGTTAATTATGATAATAGAAGAAAAATTGCCTTTTGAATTGTAATAAAACTAAACGATGTATTCAGTTCACATTGAGCTTTGCCCACGATTATTAGCAGCTCACTGAAACATTTCGTTATAGTTTCAGTCGTTGTTATACTACCAGAGCTTGGAATAATTGTGTAATAAAGATTTAAGAAGTCAACGAAAATTGTGTAAAGATTTTAAATTCTACCCGAAGAATAGTCTCGTGAATTATTAATCTAGAGAAAAGTTCTCTACACTTAAGTGAACTTTTGTAAATGTACGTTGAAGCGTTATGTAACATACGTATAAGAAGAACGGAATTGTAATACCTCTGAATTATTGCAGTTACGCTACTGAGTTGGAGGTGACTTTATTCCGAAATATCTGAGTACACGTGTTATTAGCGATATTTTCCAAACCTGGACTGATTTTACCTCGGTTTTCAAATGAAATGTTTAACTATAAAAAACCTCAATACACATTTCCGCCTTTGTATTGTACATTATAGTAAATTTTCAACAAGTGTAGTGAAATTGGGGATTAAATTTACGTTCAACTGAGAATATTACACCATAACCAGAGTAGAGTGAAATTAATAAGTTATTTCCCAGGAAGTGATATCTGTGACTTCATATTCTACAAAATGGTAGGCAGAACGGAAGAACGTTAGCAACTGCAAAGTTTAACGATCAGTCAACTGGTAAATGTCTTAAAACTTTTATTGAAGTACTGAAAGACCTTTATATACTTTTGCACTTGATCTAATAGTCAACATGTTTCAATATTGGTATTGATCCTGTAATTGGTGTATTAAATTTACTTACGATCTGACGCTGATGAAGCAGAAATGTGGTGTTCATTGATGAGACAAGCGCTATAATCAAGCCCAATACTGATTTAGGAACAGCGAGAAGAACAATCAGAAAATTCAGAATAATTTTTGATAGCGGTATGTTAATAAAGAACTCGGTTCATCCATTGTAAAAGGTAGGATATATCAGGAAATCACATAGTTTAGATCTTCTCAATCGTTTTCTGCGTGTGATCGCTAGTTTTTGTTCCTTGTAGGAAAGCGTCAAAACGTTTGTAGGGATAACTTCCTCGAACCTCGAGTAGTGAACTGCTTAACAAACCTGGTGTACCAACAAAGACCAGTTACAGTCTGAAAATAATACAAGCAATCAAAAGTAGATTACTTCCACTATGACACGCGGCTTAACATGACTTCTGCATAGGACAGAGTAATATGTGAAGATGTGGATATTGTTGGAATCCAGAAACGTGTTTAGAACAGACATAAAATAATAGAAGTATTCTCTGGCCAGCGCCGAGCCAAGCCAAGGCAGGCTCGTGCGAAAAGTCAACACTGAAAAACAAGGTGTGAAATCTGATATCGCAAATAGCGTGGCACGCAACCGCGGCCATGCCCGAGTCGCCAACTCAGCTGCTTGCGCTAACCGAGAAAGGAGCATAACATTTTGTGAACCACACACAGTGGACTGACAACGCGTAAATCATACGCAAGGACTACATTTAGTAAAATGAAGATGCAGAAAGTAACCATTTGAAAGCCTGAACTGAAAGGTGGGTACACTGTGGCGCAACGAAGAGTTCTGATGGTCTCACAAAACAAGGCAGCATTCGGTCATACTTGACAGAGGAAAACGTTATTGCCTCCGACAGACAGCTACAAATAGTCAGGCTTCTGAGCCCTTCATATGTTGAAGTGCAGTGAGCCAGTTCCGAGGCGGGACCTGTGACGCACTGTCTACCATTGGCCAGTTGACTGTCGCCATTGTGACAGCAGCCAACACGGTCTGCTGACTCTGCTGTTCTGAGCTGGCTCCTACTCTTCCACTGATGTAAAAACGCGGAGCCTTCTACTGACTGCACACTGAGGGGGGCCAGACTGACAGTGTTTTGCACATTGTCGATGTACTGTTTTCTGAGGAGGTGTACCAGCTGCTACTGGCCCCTGGCTTGCATCTGCATACGGACAACAGCGTCCATGACCTTCTTCTGGTGGTGCTTCCATGACGTAACTCTGTATAACTACCACCGTCGTTTGCATAGCTGCTGGGAGCATAGTGCTGCACAGTCTTCGATGTACACGCTTGCACCCTGTCTAGCGTCGCAGCCAAATGGGCAAAGCCTGGCACCAGGTGAGCTGGCTACGTTGCACAGGGTCATTGTGCTGCGTTTAGTGCAGTTCTGACCGCGACGCACGCCCTTACGATGGATAAGATGATCGTGTCACCGTGTTCCTGTCCTGCGTGCTCGTTTCTACTGTTATCGCCGTTACCGCGGAGAAGATGGTTCATTGTTGTAAAACCAATATCATAAATGTTTAACCACTAACGCTGTTTCATTAGCGCTCTCGTACGCCCGACAGGTTCTTTCTAACTCACTACATGCTTCGCCATCCTGCAGCTGTAGGGCTCATCCCTCGCTCTACAGAGTGAATCAGCTGCCCCTACATATCTAGTTTTATGCAGCCTGGAATGGCTAAACACATGCGCCACGTTACACACACAGAAATACGCTTGTGTTACAAGTAGATTCAGAGTATATACACTCCTGGAAATTGAAATAAGAACACCGTGAATTCATTGTCCCAGGAAGGGGAAACTTTATTGACACATTCCTGGGGTCAGATACATCACATGATCACACTGACAGAACCACAGGCACATAGACACAGGCAACAGAGCATGCACAATGTCGGCACTAGTACAGTGTATATCCACCTTTCGCAGCAATGCAGGCTGCTATTCTCCCATGGAGACGATCGTAGAGATGCTGGATGTAGTCCTGTGGAACGGCTTGCCATGCCATTTCCACCTGGCGCCTCAGTTGGACCAGCGTTCGTGCTGGACGTGCAGACCGCGTGAGACGACACTTCATCCAGTCCCAAACATTCTCAATGGGGGACAGATCCGGAGATCTTGCTGGCCAGGGTAGCTGACTTACACCTTCTAGAGCACGTTGGGTGGCACGGGATACATGCGGACGTGCATTGTCCTGTTGGAACAGCAAGTTCCCTTGCCGGTCTAGGAATGGTAGAACGATGGGTTCGATGACGGTTTGGATGTACCGTGCACTATTCAGTGTCCCCTCGACGATCACCAGTGGTGTACGGCCAGTGTAGGAGATCGCTCCCCACACCATGATGCCGGGTGTTGGCCCTGTGTGCGTCGGTCGTATGCAGTCCTGATTGTGGCGCTCACCTGCACGGCGCCAAACACGCATACGACCATCATTGGCACCAAGGCAGAAGCGACTCACATCGCTGAAGACGACACGTCTCCATTCGTCCCTCCATTCACGCCTGTCGCGACACCACTGGAGGCGGGCTGCACGATGTTGGGGCGTGAGCGGAAGACGGCCTAACGGTGTGCGGGACCGTAGCCCAGCTTCATGGAGACAGTTGCGAATGGTCCTCGCCGATACCCCAGGAGCAACAGAGTCCCTAATTTGCTGGGAAGTGGCGGTGCGGTCCCCTACGGCACTGCGTAGGATCCTACGGTCTTGGCGTGCATCCGTGCGTCGCTGCGGTCCGGTCCCAGGTCGACGGGCACGTGCACCTTCCGCCGACCACTGGCGACAACATCGATGTACTGTGGAGACCTCACGCCCCACGTGTTGAGCAATTAGACGGTACGTCCACCCACTATACGCCCTCGCTCAAAGTCCGTCAACTGCACATACGGTTCACGTCCACGCTGTCGCGGCATGCTACCAGTGTTAAAGACTGCGATGGAGCTCCGTATGCCACGGCAAACTGGCTGACACTGACGGCGGCGGTGCACAAATGCTGCGCAGCTAGCGCCATTCGGCGGCCAACACCGCGGTTCCTGGTGTGTCCGCTGTGCCGTGCGTGTGATCATTGCTTGTACAGCCCTCTCGCAGTGTCCGGAGCAAGTATGGTGGGTCTGACACACCGGTGTCAATGTGTTCTTTTTTCCATTTCCAGGAGTGTATTTCGTCAGTTCGGCGCTTAATACACTATTTACATCCCGGTTACTTCGTTTTAAGCATTAACTTCGCTCTTTGTTGCACACAGTCACTTGCGACGACGAATTAATTTCACAAGCTTCGACATTGTTGCGAATAGAGCAGTGATCCAGGTACTGTCAAATATTTTTCATTCCGGTCTTTGAACACAATATTAATTTTGCAAAATGGGTGTGTGGATGTTTTTTATTCCGGTCTTTGATCACAATATTAATGTTGCACAATGGCTGTGTGGATGATGTGGCCTATTTTACACCGTATTTTAGTTCTACATGACAATGCTTTGTCGAGTGTATTTCTATATTTTTACGATGCCATTACGGCTTTATCACGTTAGGATATGGTGTAGAACAGATATGAAGATAGTCATTGCTCACAGAAACCGGTCATCGCCGAAAAACTTCTTATTTCGATCAAGGACAGGAATAAAAAATATTTAACATTTGAGGAGGAATTAACTTGCTTACATGATAGATAGATGTAGATAAATGTCCTAAAGGATTGATATTTTGTGAGCGGACTGTACTATCTGTCACGTGATTTCAGAAGCGTTTGCAACATGATTTTACTGGCTCAAAATTGCTCTCAGCACTATGGGACTTAACTTCTAAGGTCATCAGTCCCCTAGAACTTAGAACTATTTAAACCTAACTAACCTAAGGACATCACACACATCCATGCCCGAGGCAGGATTCGAGCCTGCGATCGAAGCGGTAGCGCGGTTCCAGACTGTAGCGCCTAGAACTGCTCGGCCACCTCGGACGGCATTAGTTTATTGATTATTAGTACCAGACAGTTAGCCAGTAGGGTAATATCGACTGCATCAGACAATTTCGGCAAGTTTAGCTCACTCACCCTGTATTTTAATATGTCGTGCATGGTGACGGGATGTAACAAAAGGCGAAATTAATGATTGAAACGATGTAATAGTGACGCAGTATGTACTCTGATGTATTTCAAATATGTGCATGTTCCCATCAGTGTAGCGAGGCGAATGTAGTTAGGCATCTGAATAACCCTGTATAGCTGGTTACCAGCCTTGCTACCACACATCGAAACCCGTGTTGAAAACCTATTGGGAACATTGCTCCTTAACAACTCCTCGCATTCCACAGAATTCCCGAACCGAAATCAGCTGGGTTTAGGTTTCGTTTATGAAACTCAATTTTGTGTGTAGGTTAACATCAGAATTCAATTAGAAACGTAGTGGTGCATACCGCAAAGTTGTATTAATTATCGTCCAAGGGAATTTAAAATTAATTAGTTCCTGCCTAACTAGTGAAAGCTGAAACAGAGAATTTAATAGATGCGTTATTAGGTTCCTCTAAGTAAACATATGCTTCGATACCTTGTAATATCGGACGAAAATAACATCAGCAGTATTCTCCATTTGAATATTAGTGCAAGAAACGAAGTTGAGAGTTTTGTGTTCTGTACATGACGAGATCATGATAGAGGACATGACTGAAATATCATATGGAATCGTCAGCAGATATTTTTTACTTTCCACAACACTGAATTCACCTGGAAGAAACTGAGGAATAGCCAACTTAGACTGAAAGGGCAGAGATATGAATACCGTGCTACTCAAATCAGAGTCCAGCAGTTGATCTTTGAGCTACCATGCTCCAAAAGCAGTATCTAGGAAACGTCTTAATTTCTGTGTGAAGTCTCAGGCTGATAAGAGTTCCAATGGCTCTGAGCACTATGGGACTTAAGTTCGGAGGTCATCAGTCCCCTAGAACTTAGAACTACTTGAACCTAACTAACCTAAGGACATCACACACATCCATGCCCGAGGCAGGATTCGAACCTGCGACCGTAGAGGTAGCGCGGTTCCAGACTGTAGCGCCTAGAACCGCTCAGCCACCCAGGCCGGCGGCTGATAAGACATTGATGATGATGATGAAGTCCCATACTCGACAGAGCGTAGGGGAACAATGCGGGAGATCCGCACCGCCGTACTAGTAAAGGTCCAAGTGGAGGTGGTTTGCCAATCCCTTGATCCGACCGTAATGGGGATGAATGATGATGATGAAGACGACACAACAACGCCCAGACATCTCGAGGCAGGTGAAAATCCCTGACCCTGCCGGGAATCGAACCCGGGACACTCTGTTAGCGAAGCCAGAACGCTACCGCGAAACCACGAGCTGCGGACGATAAGACATTATGTCTTTTAATACCGTTTTTTTGTGAAAAGTGATAACTTTGCCTTGTGAGATATAAGGCAAACCTACGTTTCTTCCATTTGTAGACTTAAGGAAAGCATTTGGCAACGTTGACAGAAATAAAGCATTTGAAATTATTAAGCCACAAACGTTATTTTATAGGTAACCAAAAGGTATTTACTACCTCTAACCAGACTGCAGTTATAAGAGTAGCAGATCGTGAAAAGGAAACAGTAGCCTATCTTGGGTATTAATCTATTGGAAAGGGAACTACATCTGAAGCAGAAGAAATTAAAGCTTTATTTGCCAAAGATGTCTTAGCAAACTTGTATGAGATTCCCTGGTTGTTATGGCGTCTGCAGTTATTTTCTTTTTATTTTTTATCCTTTCTTTCTTTTTTCTCTCTTTTTTTTTAGAGTAAACATAGTAAGAACTGAGTGGGGAATTACAGAAAAATACTAGAATCAAAATTGTGTTCCTTAGAATTGGGAGAGTAGGAGTGGACTCTAAAAACCATATGAAGCTCCGTGTGAAGTTATTGAATGTTTACCCAAGATCTTCACCGTCAATATGAAAGATACTCAGTATTTATATTGATCGACTGTATATAGTCCGATTCTCTTCAGATAATAATGCACATGAGAATCAAAAGGCATCGAACGACCTGCTGGTTGACCAGAATACGAAGTCTTTCCAATTGTTCCTGAGTGTTTGGTGAAATACTCTTTCAAGTTTGGAACCCATCTTTCAGTGATACCCAGGGAGGGGAGAGGAAGGGTGATATGGAGTATGGAGGGGGGAGTCTTGGGAGGACATGAAATGTAGTCAATGACAATCTTTCTAAGCAGTTTTTAAGTGTACACTGTGGCGGCACAGCCCCCAAGAAGGACCTTTGGGAGTGGCCGCACCCGAGTGTCCTGAGTCAGTTATGTCCTGTGTGCCAGCTGCCGGCGCGCGAGATCACATTTGAGAGATAAGAGGGGGTGGTACCAAGCAAAGTGGTGCCTGAGCGTGATTGCTCTCAGCTGCAGCATATTTGTTCTTCGTCCGCTAGAGGTCGGCGCTCTTTGAGCTCTGCTATTTGAGCCGAAACAATGTATGAGAAATTCTGATGCTAACAGTCGACTAACTCGCTCTAAAAGCCCGTGGCCGGTATTTCCAGCGGCCGAAAGCCTTTGGGTAGAAATATGGTGGAAACGGCCTCCATGAGAGGCAATTGGACCTTGTTAAAGACTGAAAGATCAATATATTGGAATAAAATGTGAAACTATTAAGGTACTGGAATGCCATTACCAAGGAAACTAACGGAAAATTATAACGAGTACAAGGGTATAGGTGCCCCCTCGGTGCGATGAATAGTTTTGAAGTTATTCTGTGTTAAAGAACTTACAAACTGTATGAACTTAAAAAAATGTAACTCGGTGACAACCAATGGATGATACTGAAAAACGTCAAGGAGGAATCGCTAAAGATATCTTGAGCTACCTTTACATTTGCCGTAGTAAAAAAATAATCAAGTCACATGCAAAGTTTAAGAAATGGCTCTGAGCACTATGGGACTCAACGTCTTAGGTCATAAGTCCCCTAGAACTTAGAACTACTTAAACCTAACTAACCTAAGGACATCAAACACACCCATGCCCGAGGCAGGATTCGAACCTGCGACCGTAGCAGTCCCGCGGTTCCGGACTGCAGCGCCAGAACCGCACGGCCACCGCGGCCGGCAAAGTTTAAGAAAGTTTAATTTAAACGGATTATACACATATACAAGACAATGCCATCTTATGATGTAAACAAGTTACTATTGTGGCTCTCTTCCTTAAATGATGAATTCTATGCCCCTATTCTTGCTGGCAAATTGGTTAATTACATCGTAAATAGGACAATCAATGTCAGGGTTAGTGATCAGCAGAACTAAGCCATTAAGTCGATCCTCCTCCATTGTCGGCCTCAGCCATGGCTCTGTACGCCGCTATATTGAAAAACTTCTTTCTACTGTAGCAATAGATGCAGTTAGACAAGAAAATTCGGCGTATAGTCCCTATTTATGAAGATACATATCGAAGGTTCTCTGTACAAGAAAACAGTAGAATATTCGCGACTTTTCTCGGACAAATGTCAGACAGAATAACGTATAGAGATCACTAGACTGAACGCCACTCTGCTCGTAGCTATGTGTAACCTATCTATGTGCCAGACAGAAACGTATACAATACGATGACGCGGACACGCATGCTACACAGGAAAGCACAACTATTCGATAACTCGATTCACTCGAGTCGACTGATGAAAGAAACGAACGAATAGCGTGCGGGCTGTTGAGCGGGGCCGGGGCGGGTGGCAATGCGGTCAGCCTCACAAGAGAGATGAGGAGGGGGGAGGGCTGCGCTCTCCCAGCGCCCCACATATGTATCCGCCACTTTTACTTCATCGATTTTCGTACGGGAAGTGTAGAGAATTAAACCGAACTGCGATAAACACTAAAATTTTATTTATAATACTTGTATATATAAATAGATTTATTTTTTAAGATGATCAGGAAGCAAATGCGCTTGATTTGACTGATGTGACCTATGTGAGAGTATAAATACATGGACGCCAACCGAGCGAGATGGAGCAGTAGTTTGAACACTCGTCACGCATTCGTGAGGACGACGGTTATAGCCTGCGTCTGGCCACCCTGATTTAGGTTTTCCGTGATTTCACTATATCGCTTCAAACAAATGCCGTTTTGTTCCCTTTGAAAGGGCATGGCTGACTTCCTTCCCCATCATTTGGTAATTCTATGAGATCGATAATCTCGCTGTTTGGTGCTCTCCCCCAAACCAACCAAGAAGGCCGCCATCTTGGCTGAGGCAGGCTGGTTTGCGCAGTTTTCTCGAGCAGTCTCTGTATGAGCAGGATAGGCGGCGAGTGAAAGTGCCGAGCTGTGGACTTAAAAATTTTCGCGTGTGTCGCACTTGAACATTTGTTAGAGCTGTCGCCTTTGAGTATTTTTCCTTCGGGGGACGATTCTGAAGTCTGAAATTTTACTACCAATGTTGTTGTTGTTGTTGTGGTCTTCAGTCCTGAGACTGGTTTGATGCAGCTCTCCATGCTACTCTATCCTGTGCAAGCTTATTC
The DNA here is from genome assembly GCF_023864275.1 of Schistocerca cancellata. Lineage (NCBI taxonomy): Eukaryota > Metazoa > Arthropoda > Insecta > Orthoptera > Acrididae > Schistocerca > Schistocerca cancellata. The sequence continues at coordinate 123,262,574 of NC_064631.1, forward strand.
ATCTCCCAGTACCTACTGCAACCTTCATCCTTCTGAATCTGCTTAGTGTATTCATCTCTTGGTCTCCCCCTACGATTTTTACCCTCCACGCTGCCCTCCAATACTAAATTGGTGATCCCTTGATGCCTCAGAACATGTCCTACCAACCGATCCCTTCTTCTGGTCAAGTTGTGCCACAAACTTCTCTTCTCCCCAATCCTATTCAATACTTCCTCATTAGTTATGTGATCTACCCATCTAATCTTCAGCATTCTTCTGTAGCACCACATTTCGAAAGCTTCTATTCTCTTCTTGTCCAAACTATTTACCGTCCATGTTTCACTTCCATACATGGCTACACTCCATACAAATACTTTCAGAAATGACTTCCTGACACTTAAATCTATACTCGATGTTAACAAATTTCTCTTCTTCAGAAACGCTTTCCTTGCCATTGCTAGTCTACATTTTATATCCTCTCTACTTCGACCATCATCAGTTATTTTGCTCCCCAAATAGCAAAACTCCTTTACTACTTTAAGTGTCTCATTTCCTAATCTAATACCCTCAACATCACCCGACTTAATTCGACTACATTCCATTATCCTCGTTTTGCTTTTGTTGATGTTCATCTTATATCCTCCCTTCAAGACACCATCCATTCCGTTCAACTGCTCTTCCAAGTCCTTTGCTGTCTCTAAAGTGTGGATTCAGACTTGTAATAGTTTCCAGTTAGCATCTGAGAAGTTTAATATGAATCTGAAAAAAGCTGGACTTAGTAGGAATCCAACTGAGATATTGCCTGGTTATTTACATTCTCGCATAGCATAAACATTCCTCTATGGAAGTTGATTAAACTTGTTGTTGCGGGTCATAAGGAAAGTAAATCTATGTCGTGACATTGAAACCCTTTGTGAGTTGTGAACATTATAACGCAAATCCGTGCCTGCAATCAGTTGAATAATTTGGGCGGATGCAATGAGTTTTTAGTTGGTCGCTAGAAGCTAACGCAGCCAAACTTAAGAAGAATCCAGGCTTTCACTGTGGCCCGTGACGGTATGCTATTAACTACACCTTTAATAAACAGATAATTGGCACGGTAATGCTTGGGGCTCAGACCTGTTTCAGTGATCTGTCGGACATTGACTTTCAAAAATATTTGTTCAGTTCTGTACTTAAATCTTATTACGTTTACATTTTCAAGTTAGCCAGTGCACATAGCAATTAGTGAACAGTGTTGTACAGTCGCAATGTTCACTTGTTTTTCGAATATATCTTTGCAATATTGTTTGAAACTCTCTTTCTCTTACCACATCTTCATTCTGTTAATTAAGAGCAACGATTTCAAGTACTACAAGGAGAGTCATGAAGTTTAAATGTGGTATTTGCTTTATTTAAAATTTTGTACTAGAAAATAGATAAACGTAACAAAAAGTCACCTCCAGGTTACATCCTGAGGCATCAAGGGGTCATCTCTTTGATAATGAGTAGGAAGTGCTGTGGGTAAAAACTGTAGCAGGAATCTAAGACTTTAGTATGGTAAGCAGGTTCGAAAGGATGTGGGCTGCATCATTTATGTAAAGATGAAGAGGCTTCCAAGGGAGCGGCTAGCGTGGAGTGCTGCACAAAACCAGTTTTCGGATAGAACATCACGAAAACAACATGGCAAACCTAGATATGTGAGAATACAGTGTGTGAAAGAAGGCACAAGATTTGAAATGAAAGGGATGGCGGAGTTTGTTTCAACGTCGACTATTCCTTATAGTGATTAGACGTCAGTTGGCATACAGGTCCTCAACAGACGTGGAATATACGGAACCAGAGGTGTGGCCACTTTGCGCATGCGAGGCACGGAGCCGCTAATATGACACGAACGCGGTCACCTGGGAGACGTCCCGGCGCCTCAAGCCGGAGAACCGGGCTGCGGCGTCGCGCACTAATCCCATTTCGCGCTGCCCCGTCACAGCGACGCGTGTCCCTGCTTGTCACACTGACAAAATGTGTGATTTCGCGTCACTGGCTTTTAGACGCGGAGCACTACAGCATGTCCCATTGTCAGGGTTGCTAATTCCGTTACGGGTCGTTCAGCAGAAGCTTACTATAACAGTAATCTCTAGCATACAACCGTGCAATAAATATAACGGTGACAGATCCAATGGCAGTAGTGATGTTTTGAATTGTCACTTTCCAGTACGAGTTATTTCTGTGAATATTACTTTTCGGCAATTGCGATTTTTAGTTGGGACACGTCACGGTGTAAAATCGCAGTTTTCGAGTTCACAACTTGTATTCCTTCTCACAGTACCAACGTTAAAACGCGATCTCTGCGACTCTTGGTATTTCTCCAACTTCCCCGATTTATAACAGAAGATCTTACATTGTGATTAGTCGTAATCAGCAACTAGGAGGCACTCGCATGTATTTCTGCTAACTGGTATTTCTGACTAGGCAAAGTGTGACAGTGCAGCAGAAGCAATAATGTCTCGCCTACAAAGTGCGCAAAGTGAGAACGCCAACAGCGTCGTGATAGTCGTTGTGTAATTTGAAAGGGATGATTAATGAAAATGAAATATACTGTGAGTGAGTAAAGAAAATTCAATTTCCCTTTTGTTCAAGACGTCCCATACCCCTAAATTTTCTGTCAACTAATTACTGAGAAAGACTTGGACATGTCTTTTAAGGTTGATGATATGCAAATGAAAAGAGTAGGATGTACAGGTTTTAAGTTACAAGTTGACGTCAGGAATAGCTTCAGTGCAATGCTAGAAGATAAACACATATTTTACTTGTGTGTTGTAGGTAGTCTTAAAGAAAAGTCCATAAGTTACGTACTGTACACCGCCTTGCAATTTTCGTAGCTCATGAACGATATATGAGTACCGCACGCATCAACATACTCGTGGGAGCCTTCTCCATTATCTAACTTACCTTTCCTGAATTTACCTTCAATTTTAGTTTTTACGATGAAAATGCGTTAAGTGTGATTAAATATCGCGGAAACGTAAAGATTAGGCTAAATTATAGGTCAGTCTGTTACAAAAACCTCTAATTAGCTTTCACATTCTTTCGCTTCATTGACTCTCGATCGAATTATCACCTTTCACTGTAACGTAGACTTCTTGCCGGCCCAAGATATTTGACGGTTCAATATCAACTCTACTCAAACATATCTGTGCTGCTGCCAGGTAAAACACCAAATTGGCTTCTTTGTCATTTCTTAGAGCTTAGTCAGGTTATACATCCATGATACATGAGGTTTTTATAATAAAGTACGAATGTTAGTCAACAGATGGCACACAGCGTGGAGCGTTAAATGCTACTTTTGGTTGCTACTTGCCCTTCCAGTTGCGACTCGCCACGACAATTGCCGCCAAACTAGACAGCGTGGCATTACAGCCGTGGTAGTATGTATGAACTTCGTCCAACTTGCACCGTTGAATGTTAAATGTTACTTTTTGTTTCTAGTAGCGACTTCCTACTGAAATCTTATGCAAAGTCAGTAGTGTGGCACATGGCAGGCCGGAATGGTTCAAATGGCTCTGAGCGCTATGGGACTTAACTTCTGAGGTCATCAGTCCCCTAGAACTTAGAACTACTTAAACCTAAATAACCTAAGGACATCACAGCCATCCACGCCCGAGGCAGGATTCGAACCTGCGACCGCAGCGGTCGTGCGGTTCCAGACAAGCGCCTAGAACTGCTCGGCCACCCTGGCCGGCGGCCGGAGTGGCCGAGCGATTCTAGGCGCTGCAATCTGGAACCGCACGACCGCTGCGGTCGCAGGTTCGAATCCTGCCTCGGGCGTGGATGGCTGTGATGTCCTTAGGTTATTTAGGTTTAAGTAGTTCTAAGTTCTAGGGGACTGATGACCTCAGAAGTTAAGTCCCATAGTGCTCAGAGCCATTTGAACCATTTTTTTTGGCACATCGTTCTTAAAAAGAAGTACCTAATTAGGTCAACAGATGGCACATGGGACTGATAGTTAAATGGTTATTTTAGTTGCTACTACTAGCAATCGTAGCCAGATACTGTAAAGTCGCTATTGTGGAAAACGTGAGTTCTCAGTGATTGTGATTTGTAGCTCAGACGTGATTTATTGCCCACCTCTAACTGGCAGATAGTAGCTATTTTCATTCTAGGTGTACCCACCATTTGTCACAATATAGCTTGTTAATCGTCTACGCACTTCAGTTACCTACGTAGATACTGCTGAATACCACTGTGTGAGTATATGTTGATAGGATCCATTAGGTGCTTCCTCACTGCCTGACAAAAGAGCGAAGCACCCTGACCATACGGTCGGACATCAATGCAACTTCGTACACTCACATATCAGGGGCGAGTATGTAAATGATTACAGTTTGTTTATCTGTGGCAGGTAGAACGGCCACCAGAGTGTAAAATCATTGTTGGCGTTTAGTTTCGTTGCGAGACCTGATAGGGTTGAGTGACTACTGTAAAGCACACGTAGATGTCGTACACTCGTGTGAGACAGCGTTATCAATACCAGACAGAGACTGACATGGGCCCCCTAGTGGGTCTCCACTTTGGCGGTTAATCGAATCGTGTAATACCCAGATCTGTGGAGCATTCAGATGTGATGGTGGCACGATGTCGGACTTACCTGAAACGCGTAGGAAGAAATACTAGTCGTCAGGGTTCCGGTCGACGACTTTCGACCACCGTAAGGGGCGTTAGCCGTATTGTGCACCACGCACATAGGCACATGCCGTCTGAGAACAGATAATGCAATCGCTGTAACATTCTGTGTCATTCTGCGTTACTGGTTGAAGGACGGTAACGCGGACAGAAGTTCCATTCTTGCAATTTTCCGAGAGTTACTTCTGTCGTCAAGGTATTGGGAACTTCCGAGTGTGACCTCAGGGGAACTCTCAAGTTACAGCCGTACTTCACGAACATCCTGCGTCCTCGCATGTTGCATCTGTGGTGCCAAAATTCAAAAGAACAGTGCTCGTCTACCTTGATATTGATGTCCTCCCGTTTCCGGCAACATTCTGAGATGTGTTCTCAATAGTATATGTATGTGCGAACCTCTTCATCCCAGAATAAAACTTACAACCAACTTTCACAATTATTTCTTGGTTGCATTCCAGTTTCTGTCGTCATCTACAAATTCTGCTCTATACAGCTCTCTCTAATACCGACAGACTTGAACCACAATGTCCTTCCACGCCGATTCCTTTCACATCATAGTTTATTTTATCACACTGTTTAATCACTAGCATCCTTCTCAAAAACATCACTTCTCAAATGCTCAGAATTCTTTCACTTAGTGGCCCAAGTCATCCCCAATTCACACCTTAGGTTTATCACTAATTTTGTTTCTACTACTCTTCCTTACTTTTATATTTCCTTTTTTGATGAATTTCAATCCAAACTCTGCGCTGATTCCGTTCAACAGATCCCGCAACTCTTTATTAGCTTAACGGTGGATACCAATGGCGTCAACGAAGCTGATGAGTGACTTGACACTAAATATCAACTACTCTTCTATTTTCTTCTTTGCTTCCAGGATATACTTACTGACGGTGGATTTTGTTTTCTTGCCATAGAATACACAGGAACCTACCTATCGAATCGGATAAAGCGAAAATTTTGATGGGATGCAAATATAGGAACTGGTTTTTGTATATTTTCATCATCATCATCATCAGGATCTCTGAAACCACGACACTGGTCGACTGCTGTGTGCTGGTGTATGAGCATCTGTGGAAATCGATTGAAGGACAGTAACAACGCCGGCCGGGGTGGCCGAGCGGTTCTAGGCGCTACAGTCTGGAACCGCGCGACCGTTACGGTCATAGGTTCGAATCCTGTCTCGGGCATGGATGTGTGTAATGTCCTTAGGTTAGTTAGGTTTAAGTAGTTCTAAGTTGTAGGGGACTGATGACCTCAGAAGTTAAGTCCCATAGCGCTCAGAGCCATTATAACCTTTTTTTTTTTCTTTGACAGTAACAACGAGTAAGCTACAAAGTATTGGCCTGCCCACTCTGTAGAGCATGGTAGGCTGCGACATGTGGAATGTCTGACGACGGGGTACAAAGGTGGTCGGACCGCAGCAGACGATTGTAGACGTCGTAGGGTCACCGAGATTGTACAGCGGACCAATCGAAACATATCACCTTGTCGAATGAATCGCGTTTCTTGTTAATCCAGGTCGATGGTGTGTCTTCATGCGGCGTTATCGACATCTTCACCAACATCTATATCTAGGGGAACGGATGCTCAATAAATGCACCCCGCCACGAACACAGGTCGGTTGAGGCAATATTATACTATGACGACCAATAACTGAGATCCCATGAGACCTGTGGTACTAATCGAAGGCTCCAGGACAGCAACTTGAACAGCACTGCGAACCCTCTGCATCTCTTCAAGCTTAATGTTTACCCTCATGAATAACGCATCTTCCAACAAGATAAACGTCCTTTGGGCGCGATTGTGCTCCAGTGTCTTGAGGTAGTAGTGAATTTGTTTTAATATTTGGCCACCATATTCACCTGACCTGGACGGGATAAGAGCATATGGGATTCTATGAGATGCCAGCTTCGTGCTCTCAAACTACTGTCTCTTAACTTATAGTAACTCCGTGGTCTGTGTTTCGATATCTGGTGCCACTACCTCTGAAATCCTACCATGGACTTGTCGAATCCATCCTACGCAAAATCACTGAAGTACTGAGTACCAAACAGGGAACAACATTCTAAGCTGGCGATCACAATGTTTCAGCGTGTCATTGTATAATTACTGTGGAAGTTTCCCTCAAAATACGGGAATAACTAAAGTGAGCAGTTAAGGATAAATACGAAAAGACACTAATGCGGACAATTATCAGACGAGCACACATAAACCGAAGAGATATTGGGAAGCCGATCATTTGAGATACTGGATTAAGATACCCCATTTGCGACGCTGTGCTGACACTATCTTTATCAGGGTTATCCATGCAGACTGATAACCTACAAGTGGATAAAATGCCATGCACATGGTCAGCTAATGGACTTTATTGAAATCAATGGAGCGTAGTCCAGGAAATGACGTCCACATTTATTGCTAGATAGTGCAACAACTGATAAGACTAACGGGCAGGGCTATGTAAGTGTGGAAAATTTTGCCAAAATAGCATAAAATTTGAATGTACAATTCTTGGCAATTGTATTTCTTGCAAGAACGTAAATCTTCTTACCCGTGATTCTTTTAACTTTTTCAGAATTTACAAGCAGATAGGACCGGCTGACTTAAGTTATCGGTAACTTGCGTTTGATTTAGGATGAAGAAAGCAAGAAATTTCCCTTTCTACATTTCGTTTTAATATGCAGTGCCAACAAGGTAAGAGATAACAGACGGACCAACCAAGCTCACGAAATTTAACCAATGTACATACTACATTTCCTAGTAAGCTCTATATGATTAAGGTGACACCAGGAAATTTTGCGAGGTAAAAAAAAGGAAAAAGTAGCCAAAATAGGTAAAAATTACCTCCAGTCACGTTGTGCAACACACTAAATGGCACGGAAATGATATACACTGAATAATATTGGTTTTCTACGACTGAATAAAAAATTATGCTAAGATCGCAGATGAGTTCTGTGTTTCGAATTACATCTATTACCTGTAATCACACTTTTTCAGTAAATATCACGTCCCAAACATATGAGGTCAGCTGCTCTGGCTGACCATGTCATAATACTAACAGTATGCAGTCATGACATGATCAGGTACATGACATGCACATGTTTATCATATGAGCAGTAGGTTCTGGCCACTTTTCGAACCAATACAGGCACATATCATAATAACATAACATTTTCCGTGAGGTGTAACCTGTACTGTGTTGATTACTTCCACCAGGTATCTTCCATTTTCTACATACAATAATTTTGAACTACAGAACAAACTGTCTTCTGGCCTCAGCAGTTGCCGCTCCTACATATTGTGAGTTTGTAGCTGACACATCCAACTAGCTAAGCTCTGTATAGCAAAACAAGCACCATAGTGCAATCTACATTCCAGCGTACAGCACGCAGACATCAGATATAGGAAACACCATTAATAGAAAAAAACAAACCTTACGTACTAATAGTCTTTAAATTCACATGGAGATATTTTACCGTGAGAAGCCAAAGAAAAACTTTAATAAACACAGTACAGACATAATAAAAAACACATAAAATTACGGCCCCTGACGTGAAGTGCTAGTATTTTTTTTTTTAAGAGGAATACACCTAATATAAAAATTTCATGCCTGCGTGTTGTATGCTGGAATGTAGATGGCACTATGGTGCTTGTTTTACTATTCAGAGCTTAGCTAGTAGGCTGTGTCAGCTACAAGCTCACTATATGTTGGAGCGGCAACTGCTAATATTCTGAATATTCTGTAGTTCAGAATTATTGTATGTAGCAAAAGTGAAGATATCTATTGGAAGTAATAATCACAGTACAGGTTACACCTCATAAAAATGTTATGTTATTATGATGTGGGCCTACGAGGTTCCAATAGTTTGGTATGTACGAGATTCTGTACATTTGTATGTTTTCCTACTTCTGTTTTCTTTGATGGTGGTTATAAATAAGGCCACATTTCTCTTAAGATCCTCATGTCTAATGGTTCTTATGTATTTTTAGCGCTGAAGATGGTCACACAGTGACCAAGATCGATCTGTAAAATAAAGGATTTCATGCTTTACGACACATGCTGCCATTTATCCAAAATATATTGACAACAATACGGCCGTGGTGTACACGATTCCCAACGGAATAAAACGTCTTCCAAATGTCTTAACAATCCTGATAATTTTGCAAAAACAGACATAATGTCTTATGGGATAACAGCAATCAGTGATTTTATAATGTTGCTTAAAATCCTTCTTGATTGCAAAAATATTTTTTATTATTCATATGACCGGTTTCTGTTCATTCAGAACCATCTTCAGATCTGTAAAAATAATTATACTAATTTACCATTTCACGGAAGCAAATGTTTTTCATCCTATCTAATCAACATCAAATGTACCATAACGTACCTGATATTTCAGTTACAGGAGTAACCCGTCCAAATCCAGCAACTTTCACATGCTACGTCACATAAAATTGGTTGGCAGCGTGCACGTCATTTATATTAATTATAGCACTATTACCGACAGGTGGCGTCTGGTACATTTGTTACATTCCATTTGTACATACTGTATTCAGTAGATCTTTTTTATATTAAAAATATTTGGCTAAAATATGTAGATGTCAAAGTTAAAATCTGTACTTGTCAGGATTAAAAAACAGTAAAATTATCATTTTTATACGATCTAAAAGCATAGGGCAATTTATATATCTATGGTGCTGGTGTGGGGCCCCGTCAACGACGCCAGGCGCTGCACTCGTCTTCCGGCTTCTCCACCGTGCACCATCTCTCGTCCCTCGGCCTGGATCTCCACACGCAACAGTTGTCATCTTAGTAGGTCGTCATAAATGTTAAAATAGGCGTTATGATTGAATTCGTTTTGCTCATTGACGATTGAATCCGGATCTTTATTTTTGTGGGTGTATATTTCGATCTCTTCCAAAATGTTAAGAAAACGCCCCTTATGAGCTCTATGCAGGATTTCTAAATTGTTTTCAATATTCGTGACTGAGTGCTTTGTCGCAGCCATATGCGCTCCAAAAGCTGTTTTGTTTTGAGAGTAGGTGCGCTCCCTGAATCTGGTTTCAAAGTTCCTACCAGTCTGTCCTATATATTGTTAACAGCAGTCATTACATTTGATCTTATATACACCTGAATCCTGAAATTTATTCCTACTATTATATATTCTATGCCGGAGCTTCAATTTTAACGTGTTATTTGTTCGAAACCCTATTTTAACGTCGGATTTACGAAAGCATCTTTCAATTTTGTCTGCAATTCTTCCATTGTAAGTGAGAGCTACATATTTTTTCTTGTTGTTCCTCTAACTGCTACTTGACTTCCTTCTGTTTGTTCCATTTGCTTCTTCTTTATCTTCCTATAAATATTCATCACCTGCTTACACGTATATCCGTTCGCTACGGCCACTTGTTTTAAAATACTTAACTCATTTTCTACTTCCTGTTGGCTTAGTGGCAATCTTAGTAGCCTGTATACCATCGAAGTAAAATATGCCCATTTGTATCGCGGTGGGTGACAGGAGCGCTCATTGATAACTGGATCTGTACACGTAGGTTTTCTGAATATGCTAAATTCATGCTTCCCATCTTTCTTTATTAGTGTTAAATCTAAGTAATCTATACGGTTGTTTTCTTCAAATTCCATGGTGAATCTAATTTTCGGGCGTTGACAGCTCATTTTTGTGCTAAGTTCTCGATATCATTTTTATCTCCTTTGTATAACAAAATGGAGTCGTCAACATATCTCCTGTAATATACAAGTTCCTCAGCGATATTAGGATTTTCATCAAAGAATTTGTTTTCTAAGTGATTTACAAAAATGTCAGCCAGCGTCCCAGCTAAACTGTTCCCCATTGCCAGCCCGTCTTTGTGTTGATAAATTTTACCATTTAAAGTAAAGTAATTGGACGACAAGACGTGTTCCAACATTTCCACTAGTTCAATCACTTCCCCCAGTGCCAATTTACCATGAGTGAGGAGATTGTTCTTAATGATCTCAATCGTTTCTTTTACGGGAATGTTTCTGTACAGATTGGTGATATCTAATGAAGCTAGTGACGCATTCTGAGGTATAAGTACGTCTTTAATTTGCTCGGCAAATACGTAGCTGTTGCTAATGTTGAAAGTCCGCCGATATGTATATGCCGCCTTCAATCTGTTATTTAGCTCTTTATTTAATTTATAACTTGGGCTGCTGGTGTTATTAACGATTGGGCGAATCGATTTTTCTATTTTATGGAGCTTTATTTGTGACCGTAATTCGGGGATTCGCGGGTTCATTACTTTCAGTTTAAATTTTTCCTCCTCTGTGAATAGAAACACACTGTTATCTATTTGTTTCCTTATTTCTGTTTGAAATTTCTTGGTTGGATCTTTATTGACTTCTACTATTCCGTTTTCCATAAAGAACTTTTCAGTTTTCTCTATATAGTCTGTATCGTGTATTAAAACCATAGTGCCGCCCTTATCTGCCTTTGTGACGATAGCCTTACGTGATTCTAACTTCTTATTCAAGCCCTTAAGAGTTAGTAGATCGTTTCTGTTCTTGTGAGCAGAGTGCATTTCATCTATAATCGACTTCTTTACTTTAATTGCCGTGTTTGTCTGTTCGTATCTATTCATATTTGCGATATCACATGCAATTTTCACTTCTGCGATAGTCTTTTTTATTGTATTTGAGTTAATTGCGGGATTTAGGTTATATTGCAGCCCTTTATTTAAAAGGTTCTGCTCATCCTTTGTTAATTCTATCTCAGTTAAGTTCACGACCCTCTCACAAAAAGTATGCAACTTTTTATACGCCGTTTCGTTATAATATTAAAATCTACACCTAGGTTAAAAAGCTTCTTCTGATGTCTGTTTAGAGTTAATTCTCGCTCCCTGTCAATTCTATTTTCAATCTCTCTGCTTACGTATATGAACTGTAATGGAGAGAAAATGTCACCTAAAATCAAGTGAAGATTAAAAGCTTCTCTATTTAACTTGCCTTTCATTTTATATGCTTCTCGAATTTGAGTTTTAATCCATAATATTTCACTTTTACGTTTTACTATTTGTGCTATGTTTGACATATTCCTGATTTTTACTTTTGCGTAATTGGGAGTAATCCCTGCGTCTAAGCATGTTTTGTTAAATTTTATTTTCAAGTTTTCTTTCATTATCTTTGTCCTAATACGTAAGAACTTCGTAATGTATCCCGAAGCCTGACGTGGCACAAACTTCGCAAAAACAGACATAATGTCTTATGGGATAACAGCAATCAATGATTTTATAATGTTGCTCAAAATCCGTCTTGATTGCAAAAAAATTTTTTATTATTCATATGACCTGATCGGTTCATTCAGAACCATCTTCAGATCTGTAAAAATAATTATACTAATTTACCATTTCACGGAAGCAAATGTTTTTCATCTTATCTAATCACATCAAATGTACCAGAACGTACCTGATATTTCAGTTACAGGAGTAACCCGTCCAAATCCAGCAACTTTCACATGCTACGTCACATAAAATTGGTTGGCAGAGTGCACGTCATTTATATTAATTATAGCACTATTACCAACAGGTGGCGTCTGGTACATTTGTTACATTCCATTTGTACATACTGTATTCAGTAGATCTTTTTTATATTAAAAATATTTGGCTAAAATATGTAGATGTCAAAGTTAAAATCTGTACTTGTCAGGATTAAAAAACAGTAAAATTATCATTTTTATACGATCTAAAAGCATAGGGCGATTTATATATCTATGGTGCTGGTGTGAACTTGTTTTCCTCTACGGTCTGCTTCCGTGGTTCGCGCCATTTTGGTGTTGTGCCGCGGTGCGCTCAGTCGTCTGATGTCCATCGCCGCGAGCAAGAGGGCCGCACGAATTCAATCATAACGCCTATTTTAGCATTTATGACGACCTACTAAGATGACAACTGTTGCGTGTGGAGATCCAGGCCGAGGGACGAGAGATGGTGCACGGTGGAGAAGCCGGAAGACGCGTGCAGCGCCTGGCGTCGTTGACGGGGCCCTCCTGTGCGGCCCTCTTGCTCGCGGCGGTGGACATCAGACGACTGAGCGCACCGCGGCACAACACCAAAATGGCGGGAACCACGGAAGCAGACTGTAGAGGAAAACAAGTTCACACCAGCACCATAGATATATAAATCGCCCTATGCTTTTAGATCGTATAAAAATGATAATTTTACTGTTTTTTAATCCTGACAAGTACAGATTTTAACTTTGACATCTACATATTTTAGCCAAATATTTTTAATATAAAAAAGATCTACTGAATACAGTATGTACAAATGGAATGTAACAAATGTACCAGACGCCACCTGTCGGTAATAGTGCTATAATTAATATAAATGACGTGCACTCTGCCAAGCAATTTTATGTGACGTAGCATGTGAAAGTTGCTGGATTTGGACGGGGTACTCCTGTAACTGAAATATCAGGTACGTTATGGTACATTTGATGTTGATTAGATAGGATGAAAAACATTTGCTTCCGTGAAATGGTAAATTAGTATAATTATTTTTACAGATCTGAAGATGGTTCTGAATAAACCGAAACCGGTCATATGAATAATAAAATTTTTTTTTGCAATCAAGACGGATTTTAAGCAATCCTGATAATGTTTAACACATAGAGTGCTACGTTCTTTTATACAAATGACCAATTCTCTTGTCTTATATGCACATCATATACGTTGACGGAACAAAATCACAACACCAAGACTTAATTAATTTTGAGTAATGAAATTACGGAAATACATTTCTCTAGGTACCATTTTTAAGTGACTGACAATGCAGAATCACTGGTTAATTTAATCGCTAGATAATGCATTGTAAATGTGAAATTACGATATGTTAATAACCGATGTAGCCGCCAGAATGTTGAATGCAAGCATGCAGGTGAGAGATGTCAGTTTGAGCGATGGTGTTCCATGCCTGTTGCACTTGGTCTGTCAACTCTGGGCCGGCCGAAGTGACCGAGCGGTTCTAGGCGCTTCAGTCTGGAACCGCGCTACCGCTACGGTCGCAGGTTGGAATCCTGTCTCGGGCGTGGATGTTTGTGATGTCCTTAAGTTAGTTAGGTGTAAGGGTATACGGAACGCCCTATGCTTACAATGTTAAATTGAGCTAAAAGTTAGGAACATTTTCTCATTTGTTATTTGGACGACACTCTTGATTTTTTCACAGAACGCAGAGATATGTTCTGCTTTTATGCTGAATTATTAATTTTGAAAAAATAATGTATAGTTTTTCAATTATTTTATTTTTGTAAATGTTAAAAAAATGTATACATTTTAACAAGTATTTATAATTTACATCCATTAATACAAAATAATTCCTCATATCTTTTAATTCAGATATATTAGAAGGTCTTAAGGAACAACTAAGGAAAATTTCATCTTTCTACTATAAATAGGCCCTGGGAAAATGTACCTTGTACACAAAAATCTAAAGTTACGGGAAATTAGCTTCAAAGTTCTTACTTCAGTACAAGCCTGCTCCATAGCTTGTATCATCAGAATCGTCCAACAGCTTCCTCATGATGGCTCTGCTATGCTGTCTAGCCATCTTTGAATATATTTTTATGGCATTATCTGAAGACCTGAGCCGTTCCTTGTCCAAACAAAGCGTAGCTGCGGCAGTTCGTAGTCCTACACAGAGCCCCAACTTCTGCAAACTTTGCACTTTGTTATATTGCCCTGATTGAATGATGAAACAGCATCATAAACGCCAAAGTGAAGTGTGTTTATACCCACAAACACAGTTATAGGTAGTCTACTCCATATCACATGGTTCACACACTCATTTGGATTTTGAGTCCGGCCATGAAGACATTTCTTTAGTAGACTAATATCTGCGAGGTCTCGGAATATTGGTTTTATTTCATCCATTAAGGCAGGTGGCAGGTGATGAGGGTGATTGTATTGTTTCTTAGTTACCTTGCCTCTGTTGTACTTGTACCAACTATCGTCTCCTTTTGGACATAGCCCATGTTGGGGATTCTCATTGTTTGAAGCTGTATGAAAAAACATAGCCCAGAGTGCTCTTCTCATTAATTCTGCATCTGCTGTATTCTGTCTTATTGCTATACCATAGCATTTCTGAATATGATCTATTGTAGCATCTGTCAGTCTATTTTTCCATCTAAAGTTTTTCCATCGCTCAATTTCTTGCCTTTCATGCTAGCCTTGAGCCGCCGAAGTCTTAATCCCATCCTTTTCTGAACATGGCCAACACACTCCAGTTTGGAAATTTTCACATCGTTACCATAGGGTCTCAGTTCCTCAATTTCTTTGAAGGCCTTTGAGTCACCATCTCCCAGATAATTTATGTATCTAACGTTGTACCATTTTACTGAGCGTCGATAAATACTTCTTACACCAGCAACTTCCATACCACCACTTGACCCATAGTAATTTGCCATGCACTCCTCTTCATGTTTAGTTTTCATTTTCTCCTTGCATCTGCAATGCTTGGAAAGTATTGCCACATCAACTACCTTACCAGTGTCTACACTTGTAGCTGTTACTACACCATTCAGAGATGTGTGGCCTCTCTTCTGCCAGCTTCCATCAAAAGCTATGGACAAGTCTCTGCTATTATTATTTTCAACAACTGCTTCCTCAACAGCATCTTTCACGTTTTCCTGTGCCACATCTTCTACAGCAGAGCCTATTGCAATTGTGTGTTTGTTAAATTTTGAAGGTGGAGGAGGGAGGTTCATCACACCACACAACATGGCACCTGCAGCCCTGCCCTTTCCTATACACCGTAATCCATAACCCAGTCTAATGTTTACATCGTATAGTTTACCTGTATCTGCAGTAACATGTGAGGAATTGAAGAAAGTAACACTGTTTTTGCAATAACTGCACATCAATTCTAATTCACAAGCAAGTCCTACATGTAAGTTTGTTTTCAATGAAACACCACATTTTCCACATTGTTTGCACCACACATTGTTCTCCGAAACGTTTGATAATAAAGAGACGTTAATTACCTCACATTTTGTAGTCCCAACATTTAGTTTCTTGTATTATTCTTCAATTCCAGCTAGTTTTCTTCTTGAAGCACTTTCCGGTGTAGTGGCAGCAGCATCACTCAATGTATCACTACCAGTGTTGAGGTCAGTCGCTACTGGGACATCAGATACTGATGAAGATGAATCAAACGAATTTTTAGTACACTTTGCTTTCCTGCGCCAATGACCACGCTTTCTAAATACCTTCAGAGTAGGTCTTGGCATGTTGAAGGAAAGAAAACTCAATGACTTCTCCACATACGACTTTCACAACAATGACATGGATGTACTCACAAAGGAAACAATACAAATGGTGCAGAATCTATTGTCAACTTCTAGCAGTGTAGCCAACAGAAATGCTAACTCTCTTGTGCTCAATTATATCTCTGGCAAGGCTGTCTATATCAGGTACATTTCGCGTCTCATATACAGTACAAGGTGCAGAACATCGCGTGTCGAAATTATTTTAAAAAATTATTTAAAATAGTTCTATTCACGTCATCCAAATATTTTATACATGGTATTAAACGGGACAGTCTAAATTTTTCGGAAATGCATTTACCAAAAAATCGAATTTTTCATCGAAAAACTCATTCCGTATACCCTTAAGTAGTTCTAAGTTCTCTAAGTTCTAGGGGACTGATGACTTCAGATGTTAAGTCCCATAGTGCTCAGAGCCATTTGTCAACTCTGGGACGGTTGATGCTCTTTGTGGATGACGCTGGAGTTGTCGTCCGATGATGTTCCATATTGTGTGCTCGACTGAGACAGATCTGGTGATGGAACAGTCCAAGGCAGTATGTCGACACTCTGTAGAAAATGTCGGTTAGAACAGGGTTATTTGGACGAGCGTTATAGTGTTGGAAAACACCTGACGAGCGTCAGAGTTCTGGAAAATAACCTCTTAATGCTGTTTATGGATGGCATCACAAGAGGTCGAATTACCTAACTCACGTACAAATTTGGAGCCATTAGCGTTGCTCTTTTCACAATCATGAAACCAGGTTTTAAATTGTAAGACATTTCCAGGGGCGGATGTGGACTCTGACCACAATCTATTGGTTATGAACTGTAGATTAAAACTGAAGAAACTGCAAAAAGTTGGGAATTTAAGGAGATGGGACCTGGACAAACTGAAAGAGCCAAAGGTTGTACAGAGTTTCAGGGAGAGCATAATGGAACAATTGACACGAATAGGGGAAAGAAATACAGTAGAAGTAGAATGGGTAGCTTTGAGGAATGAAATAGTGAAGGTAGCAGAAAATAAGTAGGTAAAAAGACGAGGGCTAGTAGAAATCCTTGGGTAACAGAAGAGATACTGTACTTAATTCACGAAAAGAGAAAATACAAAAATGCAGTAAGTGAAGCAGGCAAAAAGGAATACAAACGTCTCAAAAATGAGATCGACCGGAAGTGCAAAATGGCTAAACAGGAATGGCTAGAGCACAAATGTCAGGATGTAGAGGCTTATTTCGCGAGGGGTAAGATAGATACTGCCCACAGGAAGATTAAAGAGACCTTTGGAGTAAAGAGAACCATTTTTATTAATATCAAGAGCTCAGATGGAAACCCAGTTCTAAGCGAAGAAGGGAAAGCAGAAAGGTGGAAGGAGTATATAGAGGGTCCATACAGGGGCGATGTTCTTGAGGACAATATTATGGAAATGGAAGAGGATGTAGATGAAGATAAAATAGGAGATATGCTACTGCGTGAAGAGTTTGACACAGGACTGAAAGACCTAAGTCGAAACAAGGCCCCAGGTGTAGACAACATTCCATTAGAACTACTGAGAGCCTTGGAAGAGCCAGTCCTGACAAACTCTACCACTTGGTTAGCAAGATGTATGAGACAGGCGAAATTCCCTCAGACTTCAAGAAGGATATAGTAATTCCAATCCCAAAGAAAGCAGGTGTTAACAGGTGTGAAAAATACCGAACTATCAGTTTAATAAGTCACAGCTGCGAAATACTAACGCGAATTCTTTACAGACGAATGTAAAAACTGGTAGAAGCCGACCTCGGGGAAGATCAGTTTGGATTCCGTAGAAATGTTGGAACACGTGAGGCAATACTGACCCTACGACTTATCTCTTAGAAGAAAGATTAAGGAAAGGCAAACCGACGTTTCTAGCATTTGTAGACTTAGAGAAAGCTTTTGACAATGTTGACTGGACTATTCTCTTTCAAATTCTGAAGGCGGCAGGGGTAAAATACAGGGAGCGAAAGGCTATTTACAAATTGTACAGAAAGCAGATGGCAGTTAAAAGAGTCGAGGGACTTGAAAGGGAAGCAGTGGTTGGGAAGGGAGTGAGACAGGGTTGTAGCCTCTCCCCCGATGCTATTCAATCTGTATATTGAGCAACCATTAAAGGAATCAAAAGAAAACTTCGGAGTAGATATTAAAATCCATGGAGAAGAAATAAAATCTTTGAGGTTCGCCGATGCTATTGTAATTCTGTCAGAAACAGCAATGGACTTGGAAGAGCAGTTGAACGGAATGGACAGTGTCTTGAAAGGTGGGTATAAGATGATCATCAACAGAAGCCAAACGAGGATAATGGAATGTAGTCGAATTAAGTCGGGTGATGCTGAGGAAATTAGATTAGGAAATGAGACACTTAAAGTAGTAAAGGAGTTTTCTATATTGGAAGCAAAATAACTGATAATGGTCGAAGTAGAGAGGATACAAAATGTAGACTGCCAATGGCAAGGAAAGCGTTTCTGAAGAAGAGAAGTTTGTTAACATCGAGTATTGATTTAAGTGTTAGGTAGTCGTTTCTCAAAGTATTTGTATGAAGTGTAGCCATGTATGGAAGTGAAACGTGGACGATAAATTGTTTAGACAAGAAGAGAATAGAAGCTTTAGAAATGTGGTGCTACAGAAGAATGCTGAAGATTAGATGGGTAGATCACATAACTGATGAGAAGGTATTGAATAGAATTGGGGAGAAGAGGAGTTTGTGGCACAACTTGACTAGATGAAGGGATAGGTTGGTAGGACATGTTCTGAGGCATCAAGGGATCACCAATTTAGTACTGGAGGGCAGCGTGGAGGGTAAAAATCGTAGAGGGAGACCAAGAGATGAATACACCAAGCAGATTCAGAAGGATGTAGGCTGTAGTAGGTACTGGGAGATGAAGAAGCTTGCACAGGATAGAGTAGCATGGAGAGCTGCATCAAACCAGTCTCAGGACTGAAGACCACAACAACAACAACGAGCGTTGTTAGGCACTTCTCCCAGAAATGTGTGGCTTTCTCCCTAAGCACAGTCATTGTTCTAGGCTTAAAGCTAGTAGCACTTTAGAACACACAAGTGGAGCGATGGTCCCTGTCAAACTGTCTTGGGTTAGCCGTAGTTGTTCCTTCGCAGCACATGGTATCAGCCTAAGTTTAGTTATGGTTGACAAACTGCCTATTTGTTCCTGTCTCGGGTTCTTCGGCCGACGTTTATGTAATGATTTTACTGACTTTTCGCCATTGTCGAAGCTTCACCCTCCATTGTCGGTGGTGAGTGTGAAGCTTTGAAAATGGCAACCACTCGTGCTGGTGAAACGTCAGTAAAACCATGAGACGAACGTCGGCCGAAGAACCGGAGACAGAAGCAAACAGGCAGTTTGTCAACAACTGGCCACCAAAGCCTGAACAATTTTATATTAGTTGTGGTTGTTACTTTGCGTTTCCGGTTCACAGTCACATAACCAACAGTCGACTTCTGCAGCTTCCGAAGAATTGTTATGTCCTTGATGCATTTTTTTGCTCGGCTGACCTTAATCAGTAGTCTACCACCGGCGTATGCGACTGATTTTGCTGTTACTGCTTCTCTACTGAGTACTCAATATCTCCTACCTCATGTTATGCTGGCTAGTCCGCTCCTCGTGACCTCTAGTGGCTAATTTCGCATTACATAAGGGTGTCTGACAGAATGAGGGTGACTACTTATGCCGGAAGTCTTCGACCTCCATTGATGACTATTAAGCAACGAAGGGGTTTCAAATCGGGTCCAAAGATATTTTCATTACTACTCTAACACGTCACCCCTGGGTTGGGAAACCACCCAAAAAGAAGGTAGGATCAGGAATGATAAACAGCATGAGGATGGAGGAGGCAATGGAATATATTACATTAAAGTCACACAATGTTTATCCACAGGACGTGTGCCCTGGAATTAAACAAATGTCACGATGATCTTTTCATTGGAAAAACATTACGGACTAGTCACCCATTCGCAAGTCCCGGAGAAAACTGTCAAGGAGGGGGTGACCACAAGAAAAAGATGGAACGGCCAAGGGATGGATTACCTTCTACAGGTCGTGGCGCGGAATGTCAGAAGTCTGAACGTCGTAGGGGACCTATAAGATCTGAAAAGGGAAATGAAAATCCGCTATTGAGACACAGAGGTAGTCAGTGAAGTGAATGAAAAAAAGACAAGGATTTATGCTCAACAGTGGCAGAAAATATTATAACTGGAGTATGATTCGTAATGAATAGGAAGGTAGAGGAAATGTATTTCTGTGGACAGTTCAGTGATAGGTTTGTTCTTATCAGAATCGACAGCAAAGCAACAGTAGCTGATAAACATGCTGATGTCGACATCAGTAGATGAAGAGAGAGAGGAAGTGTATTAGTATACTGAATGGGTAGCTCAGTACACAAAGGGACGTAAGAACCTAATACACATGGGGTTTTGGAATGCTGTCGTAGGGAAGGAGTAATAAAAAGGGTTATGGGAGATTATGGACATGATACTAGGAATGAGAGAGAGGAGAAAGACTGAGTTCTGTAACAAATTTCAGCTAGTAATAGAAAATATTTTGTTCAAGAGTCACAAGAGAGGGAGGTATACTCGGAAAAGGCCGAGTATTACTGGGAGATTTCGATTAGATTACATCATGGTGAGGCAGATATTCAGAAATCAGATATTGGCTTGTAAGGCGTACCCAGGATATGAGCGCACAAGCTGTGGGGGGGGGGGGGGGGAGGTTAGAGCGGCAAGTTTTCCTCCGCAGAGCATGTGGCTGGTGGTTGCCACGGGCCCGTGGCAAGCGGCTAGCGATTTCGCGGCCTTGGAAAAACTCGAGTGGAAGCTTGGCAAGGGATCATATTGCCGTGTTTTTGTGCTTGGAGGCATTTATATGCCAGAGAAAAGATGTAAAAAACAGAACTAAGAGTGACACGGAGGTTCGAGTTGGCAGTCAAAGACAGAAAAGTATGTAAAGCTAAATTTTCTAGACGTGCCATAAAATATATAATAGTTTAAAAGTTATTGTCTAAAAAACTGTAAATTTATGATATTTCAAAAGCTAATATCTTGGCAATGCTTTGGCCGTTTAATATGAAGTAAGTGTTTACGGACGTGACTAGTGCAGCTGCATCCTCAATCATAGCCGATTTAGCAGAATATGTATCATTTTTGAATGACAGGTAGGAATATGGGATTCGACTGAGAGAAACTGTGTTTTCGGTAATCAACAAATTTAAAGAGACGAAACTAGTGACAATATTGTAAAGTTTAAAGAGGCTGGTGAATAATTAAGTATGTATTTTTATTATTTTAATTATGTTTAGTGTCAAAAGTATAGGAAAATCAAAATCACCTCACAAGAACAATTTTTTGCCAAAACATTGGACTTTAAATTGTTATTGACAGGAAAATTTCCAAATTTTTCAATGTATCGTATGTGTTTTTGTGTTTAGTTTCAGAATATTCGTAATTTTTTGGTCAAACATTGTTTTGGGTTAGGCAGTCGTTTCAAGGGTGTATAGGGCGGCCATCGTGGCAGTTGTTGAGTTGAAGATACGCTAAGAGCAGGACGTATTGGGTTGGTAGCCACGATCGGAGGCCAGTATGTATGTAGCGACGTTCGATAACGATGAAGTTGAGCGCAATGTAGTGGTTTAGGACAGCTGACAACAGTGTATTTTGTGAAATGTGAACAGACTGTCGAGTGTACAGAATATGGATTGAGAGTAAATCGAAGAAAGA
Source organism: Schistocerca cancellata (assembly GCF_023864275.1). Taxonomy (NCBI): domain Eukaryota; kingdom Metazoa; phylum Arthropoda; class Insecta; order Orthoptera; family Acrididae; genus Schistocerca; species Schistocerca cancellata. Next base: position 123,284,221 of record NC_064631.1, read on the forward strand.
CGAAAGTAATGAGAAGTAGCAGAAGTGGAAACAACGAGAAACTGAACGTCAGGATTTATGGTCATGAAATGGATGCAGTTAAGGAATTCTGCCACCTAGGCAGCGAAATAATGCATAGCGGACGGAGCAAGGAGAACACCGAAAGCAGAATACCCCTGGTAAGAAAAGGCATTCCTGGCAAAGAGAAGTCTACTAGTGTCAAACAATGGCCTTAATTGGAGGAATAAATTTCTGAGGATGTACGTTTGGAGCCTAGAATTGTATGGCTGAGAAACATGGAATGTGTGAAACCTGAACAGAGGAGAATGAAAACATTTTAGGTGTGGTGCTTGAGACAAATGTTGAAAATTAGGTGGGCTGATGAGGTAAGGTATGAGGAGGTTGTGCACAAAATCGAAGAGAAAATGAATATGAGGAAAACACTGACATGGAGAAGGGACTGGTGATAGGACATCCGTTACCACATCATTGAATGATTTCCACGGCTCTACAGGGAGCTGTAGACGGTTAAAACTGTAGACTAAGCAGAGATTGGAGTACACCCAGCAAATATTTGATGACACAGATTGCAAGTGCTAATTTGATATAGAGGTTGGCACAGGAGAGGAATTCATGACGGGTCACATTAAACCAGTCAGAAGACTGATGACTCCAAAAAAATGGCACGACGAAATTAACCGAAATGTTGAATCACGCAAAGGGAGGCGACGCCACAGTTAGTAACAGAAGAGAGCAAGGCATTTTTCCAACTGGGACGATGCTGAGCGAAAATGAATCTTCTCGGCACAGATACAGCAATGAGCATATAATGCCGAAACCGTATTCGGAAACCATAGTTACGAGACCCCCTGCGGGTTCGGGGGTTAGAATAGGCCCGCGGTATTCCTGCCTGTCGTAAGAGGCGACTAAAAGGAGTCTCACATGTTTTGGCCTTATGTGATGGTCCCCTCTCGGGTTTGACCTCCATCTTTCTAAATTATTCCGAAGAGCGAGCCAATTGGGGAAGGGCGCCTTACGTGGTGCACTGTATCCGTCGTGCAATTAGACCTTTAGCCGGCTTTCACGTCGTTGCCATGGTGTCCCGCTCGTTTTCGATCTTTAGGGCGGGGATACGTCCCTGGGTGCGATTACCACGCTGCCCTTTGCAGTGTTTCTTTTAACTGCGGCGACGACCTTGGACAGTTTTGCACCTAAGATCCAGCACGGTAGCCAGTCCGTTGTGGTGGGGCCGCCATGTACCCTCTTGGTTGTAGCCCCCTGACAACACAGGGATCGCTCTACTGATGCCTGCGCCGTTAACTCCCCACGTATGCCAAGGAGTAGATGCCTATCCTCCTGGGGTATCAGGACTCCCGGCAACGGCCATCCTGCCAGGTGGCCTTTGCTGTGGCTGGGTGGCGCCCGTGGGGAGGGCCCTTGGTCGGAGTAGGTAGCATCAGGGCGGATGACCCGCAATGAAGCGTGGTACATCATCTCTCGCTGGCGGCCAGCCGCCAGCAGTCTCTAAGCGTTCTCGGGCTCAATTTAATGCTCAGAAGTACGATCCGAAAACGTTCCCCTCCCTGGCCACGCCGTGGGAAGAGCGTAAGTCCCAGGATGGAGGTAACAGTTATTCGCCCCGATTCTTAGTTTGCACGAGAGCTGATGGGGAGTCTTTTCTCTCCACAAAGCCTCAGTTCTTCGTCGAGCATTTAGAGGACAAGTTTGGGGAGGTGGAGGGCTTGTCTAAAATGCGCTCTGGCTCAGTACTGATACAAACGGCATCCTCCGCCCAGTCACGCAGGTTACTTGCTTGTGACAAGTTGGGGGATGTTAACGTTACTATTACTCCACATAAGAGCTTAAATATGGTCCAGGGTGTTATTTTCCATAGGGACCTCCTTTTGCAGTCTGATGACGAGCTGCGCGCCAACTTAGAACGTAGAGGTGTTCATTTCGTCCGGCGCGTTCATCGGGGTCCGAGGGACAATCAGGTTGCTACCGGTGCCTTCATCTTGGCCTTCGAGGGTGATACGTTACCGGAAAAGGTCAAGGTGATGGTCTACCGATGTGACGTCAAGCCCTATATCCCTCCCCCGATGCGGTGCTTCAAGTGCTGGAAGTTCGGCCATATGTCTTCCCGCTGCACTTCCAGCCTCACATGTCGAGAATGCGGACGCCCATCTCATCCCGATACTCCATGTGCCCCGCCTCCCATCTGCGTCAACTGCGGGGAGCACCATTCACCTTGCTCGCCAGACTGCAGAATATTCCAGAAAGAGCGCAAAATCATGGAATATAAGACCCTGGACCGACTGACTTATACTGAGGCCAAACGGAAATACGACCGATTACATCCAGTGAGAATGACAACTTCCTACGCCGCTGTTACAACACCTGTGCTAGCCCCATCAGTTTCGCGCCTTTCGGCCGGATCGACGAGTGGTACAACTCCTCCTGCCCCCTTGCCAGTGGGGGCCTCTACCCACCGGGTTGCTCCTGTGCCACCTACCTCAGGAGCAACACCATCCCCCCCATCGGGGACGTCGGTCCCCGCTTCTACGCCGGAGAAGTGTCCAACTTCTTCGGCTTCTCACGCTCGCAAGGGGTCCCTTGGGTCCCTCCCTTCCCAGGTTTCCACCGGCGGGAAGGCTGACGATAGACAGTGGCGTAAGTGCCCACAATCTGCAGGTCGAAGGGCTTCCCGATCCTCCTCAGTCCCGGAGACTGAATCGGTGAAGCCCTCCCAGCCAGTTAAACCCAAGGAGCAGCGTGAGAAATCAAAGAAGAGCAGCTCTAAGCCCAAGGAACGCGCGGTGGTAGCCACCCCATCGCAACCTTCTAGCTCTGCGTCTGAGGACGCGGTGGAGATTCTGGCGTCCGCTGAGGACCTCGATCTCGCCGGTCCCTCAGACGCCGTGAATAGCAATAGCACTAGCACGGGTGCTCAATCGGAGGCAGCAGGTGACCCAGCGGCGTAATCTGCCGTCCCAGTCCCGGCACGCCTTTCTCAGCCATGGACAAAACCATCCTCCAGTGGAACTGCAGCGGTTTCTTCCACCATCTAGCTGAGCTCCGCCAACTTATCAGCCTTCACCCTTTCCTCTGCATTGCTCTGCAGGAAACTTGGTTTCCAGCAATGCGCACGCCCGCCCTCCGTGGCTATCGGGGTTATTATAAGAACCGAGCAGCTTATGAAAGGGTGTCTGGTGGCGTCTGCATCTATGTCCTTAACTCACTTCACAGCGAGTCTGTCCCTCTCCAAACAGCTTTAGAGGCTGTCGCTGTTAGGGTGTGGACGCCGCAGGCTCTTACCATCTGCAGTCTTTACCTTCCACCGGAGGGTGATGTCGCGCAGCATGTCCTGGCTGCGCTGATAGCCCAATTGCCGCCACCTTTTTTATTACTGGGCGACTTTAACGCCCATAACCCTCTGTGGGGTGGGTCAGTGGCAACAGGTCGAGGCGCCACCGTTGAGCATTTATTGTCGCAGCTCGATCTCTCGATTTTGAATGATGGTGCCTCCACACACTTCAGTGTGGCGCATGGCACCTACTCCGCCATTGACCTTTCAATCTGTAGCCCTAGCCTCTTACCATCTGTCCACTGGAGTGTGCATGACGACCTGTGTGGTAGTGACCACTTTCCGATTTTTCTGTCACTACTACAGCGTCACTCTTCTGGGCGCCCTAGCAGATGGGCTATGAATAAGGCTGACTGGGACTTGTTCTCCTCCACTGCCGCTATTGAGCCTCTCTCAACTGATGCCATTGATGTGGTGGTTACATCGGTCACCGCCGGCATCGTCACTGCCGCCGAGTCTGCCATTCCCCGTTCTTCTGGGTCCCCTCGGCGGAGGGCTGTGCCTTGGTGGTCGCCTGAGATCGCTGAAGCGATTAAGGATCGCCGGCGGGCACTCCAGCGTCACAAGCGACATCCCTCCATGGACCACCTTATCGCCTTTAAACGGCTGCGTGCGCGGGCCCGCCTCCTTATCCGCCAAGGCAAGAAGGAGTGCTGGGAGCGGTATGTGTCCACCATTGGACTCCATGTCACTCCATCGCAGGTCTGGGCCAAGATTCGACGGGTCTTCGGCTATCGGACCCCTGCCAGCGTCCCTGCGCTCTCACTGAATGGAGCAGTTTGTACTGACTCCGACGTCATTGCAAACCGCTTAGCAGAGCATTTTGCTATGAGTTCCGCTTCTGCGAATTACCCCCAGGCCTTCCGCTCCATTAAAGAGCGGATGGAACGTCGGAGCCTTTCTTTTCGCACCAACGCTTCTGAACCCTACAACGCTCCATTCAGTGAGTGGGAATTTCAGAGTGCCCTTGCCGCTTGCCCTGATACCGCTCCCGGGCCAGATCGCATCCACTGTCAGATGCTGAAACACCTTTCAGTGGACTGCAAGCGACGCCTCCTCGACCTTTACAACCGTCTCTGGGTCGAGGGTGAGTTTCCATCGCAATGGCGGGAAAGTATTGTCATCCCCATTTTGAAACCTGGAAAGAACCCTCTGGAGGTGGACAGCTACCGCCCCATTAGCCTCACCAACGTTCTTTGTAAGCTTCTCGAACGGATGGTGAGCCGGCGCTTAAATTGGGTACTGGAGTCTCGGGGCCTTCTGGCTCCGTCTCAGGGTGGGTTCCGGAAAGGCCGCTCCGCCGCCGACAATCTGGTGAGCCTGGAGTCGGCCATCCGTACTGCTTTTGCCCGCCGTCAGCACCTGGTCGCTGTCTTTTTCGACATGCGGAAGGCGTACGATACGACATGGCGTCATCACATCCTTTCTACGCTTCATGGATGGGGTCTTCGGGGCCCTCTGCCGATCTTTATCCGCAATTTCCTGTCGTATCGTACCTTCCGCGTGCAAGTCGCAGCCTCCTATAGTTCCACCCACGTCCAGGAGAACGGTGTGCCACAGGGTTCTGTTTTAAGTGTCTGTCTGTTTTTAATAGCCATTAACGGGCTCGCTGCGGCCGTGGGAAATTCTGTCTCTGCTTCCCTGTATGCTGACGACTTCTGCCTTTATTACAGCTCTACTGGCATTGCAGCTGTTGAACGTCAGCTACAGGGCGCTATCCGTACGGCGCAGTCTTGGGCTGTAGCGCATGGGTTTCAGTTTTCGGCAGCCAAGACCCGCGTTATGCATTTCTGCCGGCGCCGAACAGTCCATCCTGAGCCGCGGCTTTATCTTGGCGACGAACTCCTTGCTGTGGTGGAAACCCACAGGTTTTTGGGGGTGGTTTTCGATGCCCGGTTGACTTGGCTGCCTCATATCCGGCAGCTTAAACAGACGTGTTGGCGGCATCTCAACGCTGTGCGATGCTTGAGCCACACCCGCTGGGGCGCCGACCGCTCTACCCTGTTGCGGCTCTACCAGGCGTTAATCCAGTCCCGTCTGGATTATGGGAGCCTGGCTTATGGCTCAGCATCCCCATCTGCGTTACGGGTGCTGGACCCAATTCTCCACAGCGGGATACGCCTTGCCACTGGTGCTTTCCGCACCAGCCCTGTGGACAGTGTGCTAGTGGAGGCAGGTGTACCCCCACTGCGGTTCCGGCGCCAACGTTTGCTGGCCGCTTATGCTGCCCATGTTCTAAGCTTGCCCGGGCATCCAAATTATCATGTCCTGTTCCCGCAGTCAGTCGTCCATCTGCCAGACCGTCGGCCCCGGTCGGGTTGTCCGATCGCTTCTCTGTGGGCTTGGGTTTTTCCCTGTTCCACCTCCTTTCCGGGCGCCTCTGCGTACACCCCCGTGGTGTGTTCCTCGCCCTTGCCTTCGGCTCGACTTGGCACAGGGCTCGAAGGACTCGGTCCCTCCAGAGGCCTTCCGCCGCCGCTTTTATTCCATCCTGGCCACGTATCAGGGCTCTGGAATTGTTTACACCGACGGTTCGATGGTTGCTGGTCGTGTCGGGTATGCGCTAACTCTAGGGGACCATTCCGAACAACGGTCCTTGGCGGCTGGCTGCAGCGTTTACACTGCTGAGCTAGTCGCCATCTTTAGAGCCCTAGAGTATATCCGCTCCTGCTCAGGTGAGTCCTTCGTTATCTGTAGCGATTCCCTGAGCGGTTTACGAGCTCTCGACCAGTGTTTTCCTCGTTCTCGTCTGGTGATGGCTATCCATGAGTCCCTGCATACTCTTGCGCGTTGCGGCCGCTCTGTGGTCTTTGTGTGGACCCCCGGTCATGTCGGTATCCCGGGCAATGAACATGTTGACCGCCTGGCGAAAGAGGCCACGAATAAACCATCTCTGGATGTTGGCCTCCCAGAGGCTGATTTGCGGGCAGTCCTCCGCCGAAAAGTTTTTGCGCTTTGGGACGCTGAATGGCGCGATCGGATTACACCCAATAAACTCCGTGCCATTAAGGAGACGACGACTGTGTGGCGGTCCTCCATGCGAGCCAACCGCAGGGACTCAGTCGTCCTTTGTCGGCTCCGCATTGGCCACTCCCGGCTAACACACAGTTATTTACTGCGCCAGGAGGACCCTCCTGTATGTCGCTGCGGGGCGGCTTTGACGGTGGCCCACGTTCTGTTGGCCTGCCCCCTTTTAGCTGTGGTCAGGCAGACATTTGCGCTGCCTGATACGCTCCCTGCCGTTTTATCCGATGACCCTGTTATGGCTGCCTTAGTTTTACGTTTTATTCGGGCAGGGAGTTTTTATTCTTTCCTCTGAGTGTTTCTGTTTTATTTTATTTTTTGTTTTGATTCTGGCCTTTGGCCTATGATTTTACACTGATCTTTTAATGTGTTTCTAAGTGGTTGGCTTTTCCTTTTTTATTTCTATGGTCGGCCAACCACTGTCACACTCTGTGTGGTTTTAGTTCGTTTTGTCTTGTCCTTGTCTCCGTTTCTTTTGTTCTGTATCGTCTGTGTCTATTCTGTTCCTCGTTTTTATTCTCTGTGGATGTTCTTTGTCTTTGGAAAAAGGGACCGATGACCGTAGCAGTCTGGTCCCTTTCATCCCCCAAACCAACCAACCAACCATAGTTACGAGAAGTTTCTGTCCATCTCTGTCGTTATTAAAACTTGAACAGAGCATGTTTAAAAATCGAAGATTCCAAACTTATTCTTCAGAGAAGGATATCCCACATTCGATAGTATTCATAAAAAGTTTTAGGAACATCTTTCCACAATCGTGGAACTAGCATCACGAAGTACAGTTCGTTGTGTCGCACACAACCGGCGATGCTGCCTTGTGGGCAAATGAGGTTTTGGTTTGGTGTGATACGTGCAAGTATTCGAACGCAAATTCACTGCTAAATTTTGGACTGTTAGCTAAAAAGAAAAGTTGAGAAAAGAGATTTATAATCGTGACTAATACAGTCCCAAGATAGGAAGCTTGCGGAAATATTTCGAGCGCTACATTCATAAAACACGGTATTGGGACGAACCTATCTCACCTAGCGAGGTATTGTTGTGGTGTCACCGCCAGACACCACACTTGCTAGGTGGTAGCTTTTCAATCGGCCGCGGTCCGCTAGTATACGACGGACCCGCGTGTCGCCACTGTCAGTAATTGCAGACCGAGCGCGACCACACGGCAGGTCTAGAGACACTGACTAGCACTCGCCCCAGTTGTACAGCCGACTTTGCAAGGAACGGTTCACTGACAACTACGCTCTCATTTGCCGAGACGATAGTTAGCATAGCCTTCCGCTACAGTTGCTACGACCTAGCAAGGCGCCCTTACCAGTATAGATATTGAGATAGTACTTATGTAGCAACAAGAGCGATGTTTTACAAATGTGGATTAAAGTTAAGTATTCCAGAAGCTACGTACTTTTCTTTGTAGCATTCATTACGTATCCTGTTTCAGACCTCACGCCAGCCTGCGTGAGTTTAAGCGCGTGCCACTCGGCTTCCTCTCATTGTGTCTAGGCTGTCTTGTCTAGACACAACAATTGTGAATAGTGAAAGCCGACTTATCTGTCAGTATTCGAGAAAACTGATTTACGTACTAGATACCGACCCTGAATACTTTTTGTCAATAGTTGATATCCTAGATTTAATGCAAGTCTTCAAAAAATTAACGAAAAAGGGAATAACCTAAATTTTGGTGGAAATCATAGGGAGAATAACCATAATAATGGATACAAGCAGAATAGGAACAATAATAATTACAACCGAAATAGAACTGGCTATGGAAATGGAAGAGGGAGCGGAAATAGAAACTTTGTGTGTCAGCTAGCTTATTTCACTAATTTTAATGAGAACTTCCACTCATACGCCAACCAGACTTCAAACCAGTACGAAGAACCCAAACATAATAACCGCAAAAAATATAACAGTTGTTATAAAAATGGGAATTATCTGCATGATAATAAAAAATGAATAGTTGAAGGCGCCATGATTGCGGTCAACATTTTTGGTATCCTTCTGCTGCTGCTGTTGCTACTGAACAACATTTACTGATGGAACAATAATTAAATAGCCACAGTAATAACACTTCACTGACCCCAACTAGCTCAAAGTTGTGGCCGTAAACGAGTCATAGTGTACCAATAGTAGATGTTACGGAAGAATGTCATAACGGACAGATTCATACGGAAAAGTAGAGACAACCAATCTTTGCTTCCAAGGCTTGTTGCAGGGAATGAATGAGGTGATGATGGAAACCGAGTACTAATGTTACTATATAATGACTGCATAAAGTTAAAGGATATACTTAACAAAGAACTCAGAAAGCGTTAATCAGACAAAGACAAGATTGTAGAGGCTATGATTAAGGTATCTGTCAATGATTTACCTGTAAATATGCTAATAGATACTGGAGCTATTACGTCAGTGATAAGTTTTACTTTGTACAAGCTACTGAGCTTAAAAAGTAATGTTTCGGTTTTTCCGATTCAGAAATGTAACTTTACTGGAGCTTTTGGGTGGCAGTCACAGTCTATAAAGTTTCATATACAGGGCGATGTTGTAACTGAGAAGAAAGCTCTGAGACGCAACTTCTCGGTATTGAATAAATTATCAGTTTCTTGGGATGGGATTTCCTGAGCAAGACGAAAACTGTAATGGAACCCTAGAAAGGAATATTAGTTTTAGAAAGTGAAGGTAAAAGTATAAGTCTGGGCCTCGTGAAAATGCTGGAAATTCACAGTAAATGCTACCAACTAATTGACAAAAAATGCGTCAGTCTAGTTAATTTAGTTTATGATGCCCATAGTCGGAAGGAGGTAGAGACTTGATAAGTTATATTATTGTCACTGAGTCCACGTATCTGACAGAGGAACAACAAAAGAAATCTGGTAATCTGTTGAGTAATTATTTAAGGTATTTGACGATAGGCCTGGAATTATAAAAGGTTACATCGACTATATGGAAGTTTATCCCTGTAGAATCTTCTGTCGATATTCTAGCCCTGTACCTTGGTCCAAAAAAGAAGCAATAACCAAAGAGATCCGTAAAATGTTAGGTTGGCAGATCGCTTAATAGTCAGATTCTACATACAGCAGTCTGTTGGTGACTGTGGCCAAGTCAGATGGTAGTATTCGCTTGGTTTTGGAGGTGCAACACATTAACAAAATAGTAGGACATATCTGGATGTAACTGAAAAACTTAGAGGATCTATTACAATGGAAGTTTATCCCTGTAGAATCTTCTGTCGATATTCTTACCCTGTACCTTGGTCCAAATAAGAAGCAATAACCAAAGAGATCTGTAAAATGTTAGGTTGGCAGATCGCTGAGCAGTCAGATTCTACAGCAGTCCGTTACTGACTGTGGTCAAGTCAGATGGTGGTATTCGCTTGGATTTGGAGGTGTAGGATATTAACAAAATAGTAGGACATGTCTGGATGTGACTGAAAAACTTAGAGGATCTATTACAGAAATTCTACAGGGTTAAATACTTAACCTCCACGGATGTAAAATTCTAGCACTGGCAGGTTAAAATAGAAAAAGAACCTAGGAAGTACGCAGTCTTCATCTTCTCTGGTGGGAGTTACCAGTTTCGAGTTATTCAGTTTGGTCTAAATGTGAGCATAGGCGTTTTTGTCACAGCATTGGATACTGCATTGGGACCAGAGCTGCTTAATAAGTTACTCTGGATATAGACGATCCGTTAAAAACCACAGAGAGGTGAGAAAAACACTATGAATTACTAGTAAGAGTATTTGAGAAGTTCACAGAATTCTGGGTTACTACAAAACTGATGAAATCTAAATTTTGTAAGAATTAGATTAAGTTGTTAGGTCATGTTATAATAACATCAGGAATAAAACCAGATCGTAAGATGTGATCAGGAATTTCTAACATCTCATTAAGAAGAAACAACAAAAATCATTTTTGGCTTTACTTCGTTTCTCCACAAATACGTGCTCAACCAGTTGGCAAACAATGATAAGTTGTTGAGTTTATTACAGAAAATAAGCCGTGGTACTCGCCACCTCTATGTGCAGAAGCATATGAACAAATAAAAACTGGATTTGTAGAATCAGATGTTTTACATCACCCAAATGTTAATGAGGATTTTTGCTTGGTCGCTGATGTATCGGTAACAAGATTAGGTGCTTGCTTATTCCAGGTACCTGAGAATGACGATCAACAGGAAATCACAATGAGAGGTTTTGCAAACCAGATTTCGTCCGACTGCGAGAGATGTTACACTGTAACGGAATCGGAAGTACCTCTAATAAAATGGGCTTTCGAAAAATTTAATTTTTTCGTGTATGGCAAACAAATTAAAGCGTGCAGTGACCAGCAGGCATAAAGCTTTTTATTATGTGTCCACTACTCCATGCTAGGCTTGCCAGATGGGCGTTCATAGTGCAGAGTTACGACATACAAATAATCTATGTAAAAGGAAAGGACAGTATCGTGGCAGATGTTCTTTCGATACTACCACAAGGTCCAACTAAACTACAAGAAATAGCAGAGCAGCCTTCCAGCTTTAGAGGCTTACTAGTTAAAAAAAAATTCGGCAACAGTACAGAGACACGGGTAGGAACATGGCTAATTTAGAAGATAACGACCATCAGTGGAGAAAAATTAAGCAAACCTTACTTGAAGATTCTTTACACACAAATGGAGAAAGTAGTAGAAGCCGACCTCGGGAAAGATCAGTTTGGATTCCGTAGAAATACTGGAACACATGAGGCGATACTGACCTTACGACTTATCTTAGAAGATAGATTAAGGAAAGGCAAACCTACGTTTCTAGCATTTGTAGACTTAGAGAAAGCTTTTGACAATGTTGACTGGAATACTCTCTTTCAAATTCTAGATGTGGCAGGGGTAAAATACAGGGAGCGAAAGACTATTTACAATTTGTACAGAAACCAGATGGCAGTTATAAGAGTCGAGGGACATGAAAGGGAAGCAGTGGTTGGGAAGGGAGTAAGACAGTGTTGTAGCATCTCCCCGATGTTATTCAATCTGTATATTGAGCAAGCAGTAAAGGAAACAAAAGAAAAATTCGGAGTAGGTATTAAAATCCATGGAGAAGAAATAAAAACCTTGAGGTTTGTCGATGACATTGTAATTCTGTCAGAGACAGCAAAGGACTTGGAAGAGCAGTTGAACGGAATGGACAGTGTCTTGAAAGGAGGATATAAGATGAACATCAACAAAAGCAAAACGAGGATAATGGAATGTAGTCGAATTAAGTCGGGTGATGCTGAGGGAATTAGATTAGGAAATGAGACACTTAAGGTGGTAAAGGAGTTTTGCTATTTGGGGAGCAAAATAACTGATGATGGTCGAAGTAGAGAGGATATAAAATGTAGACTGGCAATGGCAAGTAAAGCGTTTCTGAAGAAGAGAAATTTGTTAACATCGAGTATAGATTTAAGTGTCAGGAAATCATTTCTGAAATTATTTGTATGGAGTGTAGCCATGTATGGAAGTGAAACATGGACGGTAAATAGTTTGGACAAGAAGAGAATAGAAGCTTTCGAAATGTGGTGCTACAGAAGAATGCTGAAGATTAGATGGGTAGATCACATAACTAATGAGGAAGTATTGAATAGGATTGGGGAGAAGAGAAGTTTGTGGCACAACTTGACCGGAAGAAGGGATCGGTTGTTAGGACATGTTCTGAGGCGTCAAGGGATCACCAATTTAGTATTGGAGGGCATCGTGGAGGGTAAAAATCGTAGGGGGAGACCAAGAGATGAATACACTAAGCAGATTCAGAAGGATGTAAGTTGCAGTAGGTACTGGGAGATGAAGAAGCTTGCACAGGATAGAGTAGCATGGAGAGCTGCATCAAACCAGTCTCAGGACTGAAGAACACAACAACAACAACTTGAAGATAATGATCCAGTTACTTTTGAATGCATTACGGGAACAGCAGTGATCAATGTCTTGTAAATAATTACTATTAAAAACAGTCTTGATCACGATTTATTTAACAAGGTGACCGGTTTCGACCACTACTGTGGTCATCTTCAGACCATTGAGTAGGAACCCCTTTCTGTTGTGATTCTCCAACAGAAAGGGGTTCCTACTCAATGGTCTGAAGATGACCACAGTAGTGGTCGAAACCGGTCACCTTGTTAAATAAATCGTGATCAAGACTGTTTTTAATAGTAATTATTTAATGATCCAGTTGTTGAAGCGAGTACAAACTGTATGCTGATGTATTATTCTACAAAAGTAGCGATGTAGGTAATAGATGGAAAGTTTGCATCCCCTTGTAGTGTCTTTTAAGTTTCATTTGGTTTGCTAATTACGGGTGGGGACATTTCGGACTTCAAAAGTGTACTGCCAAAATACTTCGGCTCTGTTATTATCCAAACTTAAGGAGAAAGGTAACTACTGTGAGCCGTGGCAGCTCATTTCATCTCCTACCTATCGATAAATTGTATATGACGTCTCACCAGGGGGGTACGGATTACTCGCCTGGTCTTCGAAAGTGGCCGCTAAAGCCACGTCTGGTAGAGGACTCCGAAGAGCGCGGCGCAGGCAGCTGACGGGTGGTTTCGTCACACATGGAGCCGCTGGAGGCAGCAGTGCTTGGAGCAACGGAACGCAGTGCGGGTCGGCACTGCGTCTTTTCCGAGTCGTCGTTCACTCGTCCTCGCCAGGACCGGCCAGAAGGCAGCGGTGTGGTTCGCTTATGCTGTGCGCAACCAGTTATTCAGCTTCGTGCACCGATTTCTCTCTCCACAAGCTTTTTGAACAGTTGTTCGTGTTTATGTTCACCGAGTCTTTATGCATGGCTTGTTATCGGGCTTGATTCTAGGACTACTGTATTGCCCTGTCTGTTCTGTGCCATTTTGAAGTAACTCGTGTTAATCCGCTGACCAGAGTTCTCTCTCAAATAAGTTTGCCATGGTTAATGTTGTAATGGTTATGTAATGTTCCCAGCTGTTCAATCATAGTTACTTCAGGCGACTATTTCTTATCTGATTTAAAAAAAGAAGAAAGTGTTTTTTTTAGTTATCATGCAAGAGAAGCAGCTGTTTCTGAAATTTAAATTTTGTTTCCCCGGTGTGTTAGAAGCTCGTGGGCTCTCTGGGCTCACGATTATCCATTCGTTTAAGCATGTTGTGAGCTCCAGCTAACGCACTTAGAAAGTTTCAGGAAGAGTGTTCTGTCTTGGCGACTTCTTGCCACAGGGGCGTAACTATCTTGTGACTGTGTGCACGACTCTCGAGCATTTCCTATCGCAGTTTGCTATCTGTTTGCAGTAGCGCGTCCTGCCTCTCTGTGCTCAGACTGAATATCTTATGTTACCTGAATTCCACTGTCAACGAAATTTTGATTAACTGCCTTCCCACAAGATTTTTCTCTTTAACACACTTTGTACTCTTGTTTTCAGTGTTATCGAAAATTTCTTTGGTGTAAACATTTTGTGTCATCCCTAAAGAGGACGTTTCCTTTGTTATTATGTATCATTTGGGTTTCTGCCTAATGTCTTGGGCTTGAATTCTCTTGAAGAATGTATCGAGAACACTTTTAAATGTTTTAATTGGCTGGTTATTTACAATTGTTGAATATAAATATTTTAAAAAGGCCAATGTTTTTAAAATGTTATTTCTTGAATTTTATTAGAAGCTTCCTTATCACGTCAAAAGGGTAAACCTAGCGATAAATGTAGTAGAATGCAGCTACATCGTATCATTCCTACAAGACCATTGCAATTCAGCGGCTGTCTCATTCACCATTTTAAGAGCCTTCATGTTTGTAATGGCAAATTCAATTTTCCTATCTATTTTTCAAAGGGGATTTGTTTTTACTAAGAAATATATTAAAATAAAAGTTGTTGCTCAAGGATAAATGATGGTAGTTAAATGGGATATCATAGTTCACTAGAAGCTTGCATACCATGTCAAAAGGCTAAACGTAGCGATAAACGTAGTAGGATGCAACTACATCGTATCATTCCTATAAGACCATAACAGCTGGTACTTTGTGATGTTGCTGGTGCACTGCTATCGGTCAGAGGTGGGATTAAAATGTTCTAGCACTTTATGAGTTATTTACTAAGTGTGTTAAGTTGTAACCAGTAAGAGTTCCAACAGCTACGGCCATTAGCAGGCGGCTCGTTCAAGACTATATCCCACAGGTGGGAAAATCCGACGCAGCCCCAATAAGAGAAAATTGCGAATCGATAAAAAACTAGGACGAACCAAAAACATCCGAACAGTGGAGACAATTCTTCTGAAAACCCATCCTAAAGCGTCACTTTAAAATTTCAAAATAAGAAATGGCAAACTCTCTTTTCTGGGCCGTATGTCATTCGAGATATCCCTCATGAACGAAGCTCTCTGTTCACTCACCCGGAAACAAGGAAAACAAAAGGCCTTTTCCCCACAGAACATTAAAAGATTTTACAATTAAAGTTGTCTCTTGTTCTGTACATTGACTAAATAGTAGCGACATACTTTTAAACAAATCGGTTTTTTGTGTCAGCTGTTCTATATTTAAGTAGCTGTTCCCTGAAAAATGTTTTATGATGTATAGTTTTAACTAAATGATTGGTTGTTCAAGAGCAGTAAAAACTGCAGAGAAACAGATTTTCATGTCAAATTTTGAAAGGATTTTGAGTTCTCAGTCCTTAGTTAAAGTTCTAATGCTCATGAACTGCTGGTTTGCAGTTGGAATATTTAGCTGCTACTACCTGAACAAATTTTCAGCTTTCAGTTATATCATGACCTTGGTAATAAACTGTTTTAATGATTTTCACAACGAGTCTAAAGCTCTGTAGTAATCTGATAGAGGCATAAATAGCTTTCATCTCTGACTTGATTTCTTTTTTTATTAAATGACAGTTAATGTTCTCACAATTCATGCAATACTAGTTATTTATTATTTCCAGTGTGAGCAATATATTACTGATGCATGGGTGCACATGTTGCGCAGATAAGATTTATGTCTGTTGATGAGTTAAACATAAGATCGAAGTTCGATTTAACCTAACGTGTGTTATTTTCACTTAATTATATGAGACTAGTGGTTTTGCTCGCGGTAAAAGTTCTTATACAGGTTAATCGCGAATACCAGCGTCTGCTAAGCCCTCAATTAAACTGTTGTCACTGCTTATGTGTACATTACTTTTTGTGTACTCAATCGGGTAACTTTAAATGAGTGTAATTAATTGTGACTAATTCTGCTGTGAAACTACGAAAGGACTCGTTGACACGCGCCGAAGCATAAATCGTAACAGAAATTGTTCTTACAGTCATTGCAACAATGCACGAGTTCCTTAACTCAGGTTGCGCACCAGACAAACAGAAGAAATGTCGCGAAAAATATATGGGGCTTGTGTTTACTAAAAAAGAAAGCAATATATGGACTGCGTAGATGACACGACGAAATGTGAGGTGCTGAGCAGATCTGAAGTGGACGTTTCGAATAACATAAACTAATATATAACTGTATGTGTTCCTTGGTGTTCTTAGTGTTGACAGTAATCTCACAATGTGTACGAATGTTGCATGTTCACACTGATGAAGTGCTGGAAGCTGCCCAAGAACGGCCACCAACAACCGTCTGTAGCTTGTGGGAAGAAGGTCTAGAGAAAATCAGCCCTTTGGGCTTTTAGTTCTTAAACTGCCAGCCACAGTCCCAACGGGTTCGCGTATCTGCACCCTCAATGTTCCAGATCATTAGTCTCCAGCAGACCAGAAGAAAGCTCGTGACAAAGCCAACACAGAAAATTCTAAATTATTGTAGAAAAAAGAAAATCCTGTGAAATGGCTTGAAATACTTGGAATACTTACGGAGCACTTGTTAAGCTCGTATTGTATTAGGATGGAATATTTAAGATCTAATAATAATCTTGCAGTGGGCAGTCACCAGTATGCTTAAGTATGTGTTAAATATTTAATTATGAATAAGAAATTGACCTTCGGTACTGAGGCCAGTGATCCAATCATTCACTGCGCCAGGCGGGAGGGCAATGTAGCCACACTTCGACTACTTAAGCCGTAATTTAAAAAAATAAATAGTTTAAGTGACATATTAAGTATTAGTTATAAAAAAGAATACAATAGATTACTAAGAGAGTTATGAAAAAGAAAACAATACATTACTAAGAGAGCAAAAGGAGTAAGAAGCATCTCGATTACAATTCGTTTCTTTGTGTTAATCTACAACTAAAAGAAAGATAGTGTCTCGCTCTGACTCTGTTCAGATTTGTTTTGTATGAACCTTCTCCGTTAGCACTAATCACTTCGATATGATGTGTAATTGTGAACCAGAGGTTGAATCAATGCACTAGTATTATTACCCGATTTATTCCAAAAACTAAATTAGCTATATGATCGTCGTTGTGATAAATCAGTTAAGGAAATAGAAAGCCTTATTTTCGGAGATAGTCAATAACACTGAAATTGTTAACAGATAAAGAATATTGACAGCGAAAAACATTAAACCAATAATATTTTATATTAGTTTTCTGAAAATTTTAACGTAGTGAACATTGTGCTAACCTATAGTCCATTGTTCAATAACCAGTCACTATTGACTGTCGGTCTAAGCATCTCTGTGCGCTGTTCAAAGCAAGCCTTCAAATCATTTTTGTTACCAAAAATTAGTTATAAATGCAATCAAAGTTCATGTTCGTTTTCTAGGCCCAGGACAACAAAACCAGATACTGAAAGACATTTTCTGTCTGATTAAGTTCTGTCAGGGTAGTAAATCAACAAAGTTTAGTTCACGATAAAAGTAAACTGTATTTATCCTGGATAGTTTTGTCTTCTTCCTCGTCCCTTATACAAGTCGGTTTGTTCTTCATAAATAAATCTACTGATGGAAAGTAACATGGAAGAAGCCACGTAAGCGCATTGAAATTTTAATACCACTATCAAATAAAAAATAGCCAGAACATCAGATTCAATACAACTGTCGGAGACAACAAACGATTTGGAAGAGCTGTTGAACGTAATGGACAGTGTCATGAAAGGAGGATGTATGATGAACAAGAACAAAAGCAAAACAAGGAATTAGTTAGGAAACTAGATGCTTGAAGTAACAGATGAGTTTTGTTATTTGGGCAGCAAAATAACTGATGACGGTCAGAGTAGAGAGTATGTACAAAGCAGACTGGCAATGGAAAGAAAAGCCCTTCTGAAGAACAGCAATTTGTTAACAACGAATATAGACTTAAGCGTCAGGAAGGCTTTTGGAAAAGTATTTGTACGGAGTATGGGCATGTGTGGCAGTGAAACACGATCGGCAAGGAATTTCTACAAGAAGAGAATAGAAGAATCTGGTACCTGGTGCTGCAGAAGAGTGCTGAAGAATAGACGGGCAAATCACGTAACTAATGAAAGGCTACTAAACAGAATTGGAGAGAAAAGAATTTTGGGGCACAACCTGACTAGAAGACGGGATCGATTGATAGGACACTTTCTCAGACATCACGGTATCACCAGTTTACTGTGGAGGAAAGTATGTGGGGCAGAAATGGTGAAGAAAGACGAAGATATGAATGCAGTAAGCAGATTCTGAAGAATGTAAGTCACAATATTTATTCAGGGATAAAGAGGCACGGACAGGATAGGGCAGCATGAACACCAGCATCAAAACGGTTTTCATACTGAAGACCACTACATCATACGTACACATGGTTAACGAAGAATTTTTCTGTTTCCGAAACAGTAAAGTTCTCTGTGGGGAGGGAGGATGGAGGGTGGAGAAGAAAACTGGAGGACTCAACCTGCGGCGTGCAAGGAGGAAGAGAACTTACGTCGTACACAAAGTTACGGCGCTGAAAGATGGGCGCACAGAGCAGACAAACGGACTCGCAGCGGCCACTAGGAGCGCTCGCGTCATTGGCGGCTGCCTGGCGTGCTAATTTAATTTTTCGAGCCCCGTTACGCTAGGCTTCACACCGCCACGTTTTAATACTGTTTAACGGAGAGCAGCACAGCCCTCCTGCCGACTCTGCAAATTGCGCTCAACCCCGAAGAGAAACCGACCCCAGCCCCGTCGCGTCGCTTCCAAGAGCCGCTTCACCAGCAAACCCTTCCCCCCACCACCTCGAGCCGTAACCACTGCGCCCGACGAAATCCGGGACTGCGCAATTCGTGACAAGGCTCTCCATTTCTCCTCTCCTCTCGGCCTCCGCCCCCCTCCCCTCTACTGCATCCACTCTTCTCCCTATTTACATGCGCCGCGGATGTATCTAGAGAGAAGATTGAGCTCCATCAATCAGATAAAGTAAGCCATTTTTAAAACAGAGTGGGAAGTTATTTGGGAGGCGGGCGCTGCCTTTCGGCAGGGAATTTGCATGGTAAAAGCCTGGGGCCTTATTAGGCGCCTGCTGGCCACGTCTGGAGGCGGGCCAGCGGCGGCGCACACAGACGCAGAAATTAGCCCGCGTCTTCCCCCCCCCCCCCCCCCCCACCAATTCACTGTATGTCAGGGCACACGTCCTCCACTGCGTCACCGTCGCGCAGGGTTCTGAAGTCCACAGTCTTTAAGAGCAACTGTGTTTTAATTTCTCAGTGCCTAAACACTAACAAAATTTCACACAACTCTGCGAGTACGACGAAGCTGCACTTCCCATTTACACGAAGAGTATTTCTCGACTCAACACATGACTACTATTTTTTATATGTTTAAACTGAAACAATTGTCGACGTAGCCAAATTAAATACATATTGAAGTACACAGTGAACCAGAACTCCACCAACGAAACTTTATGGCAGCATCAGGAAAGTTCTCTTAGTACACTGACGGAAGACAATGACGGCATGAAAATATAATTGATGTAGAGTAATGAAATTTCGGGAAACATCTGTCTAGGTAACATATTTAAGTGATTAACATTGCAAAATCACGAGTTGTGCGCGGCTCGTCGTCTTGCGGTAGCGTTCTCGCTTCCCGCGCGCGGGATCCCGGGTTCGATTCCTGGCGGGGTCGAGGATTTTCTCTGCCTCGAGACGACTGGGTGTTGTGTGTCTTTCATCATCATTTCATCCTCATTCGCTCGCAAGTCGCCGTAGTGGCGTTAAAGAACTTGTGGAGCGGCGGCCGAACCGCACCGCGAGGGGTCTCCCGGCCACCAATGCCATACACTCATTATTATTGGTATCAAGAGTTAATGCATGCTTGAGATAGTCCATTTCCAATTTAAAGTTGTGGTGCGTTAATAATGGATATAACCGCCATAAAGCATGCAAACGTGCATCCATTGTGTTGTACAGGAGCCGTACCACACTAGTGGGATGGAGTCCCGCGCCTGTTGTATTTGGTCGGTCAGTACAAGCACAGCTAATGCTGTTCGTGGATAACGTTGAAGTTATCGTCTGATTATGTCCTATACGTTCTACGCTGGAGACAGCTCTGATGATCTAGGAGGCCAAGAGAACACGTCGATACTCTGTAGAACATATTCGGTTAAAGCAGCGATATGTGGGCGAGCGTTATTCTGTTGGAAACCCCACCCAAGGAATGCTGTTCACAAACTTCAGCACAGCGGGTCGAATCACTAGACTGACGTACAAATTTTCAGTTAGGCTGTATGGGAAACCACGAGAGTGCTCGCGCTGTCACACAAAGTAACCCCAAATCATAACAGGTTGGCCTGGGTTGCCGAGCGGTTCTAGGCGCTATAGTCTGGAACCGCGCGACCGCTACGGTCGCAGTTTCGAATCCTGCCTCGGGCATGGATGTGTGTGATGTCCTTAGGTTAGTTAGGCTTTAGTAGTTCTAATTTCTAGGGGACTGATGACATCAGAAGGTTAGTCCCATAGTGCTCAGAGCCATTTGAACAATTTTTAGATCATAACTCCATGAACAAATGCAGCGTATGCGTCACTCAAACCTCTGCCCTGCCTTCCAATGATATCCCGCTTGATACCAGTGAAGTAGCAAATGGCAGTGGTTTGAAGTCAGTGGAGTGCACTCTATAGGGTGTCCATGTAGTAACCGACTTGTACCAGTTGTGCCACTGTGGTACCAACACCTGTTCAAACTTCTGCTGCAAATTCAGTAAGATGAGCCAGAATCATACAGCGATCATGATGGTCTTCCCTCTCGGTAATCCCAAATGGCCGTCTCTGCCCGCTCTTGTAGCTACCGTACACGCTCGTGACCTCCGCTGCCAACAGTCATGTACAATGTTTACATTCCTGCTAAGTCTTTCTATAGCATCGCAAAATGAATATCCAGATCCTCGGTGGCTTAACTCAGTGGGGTCTTTGTTTTTTTAAAGCCATTCTTAACTCACATCAACTCACCACGTTCACTCTCGAAGTAACTAACTAATTAACTAACTATCGTTACAGCATGTATTTAAAGAAAATCTGATTTGCATTATCATAGTGCTGCTACTAGCACCATTCTTATGCGACCAGCGTTAAAATTGAATACTCATGTTGCAGATGTAGCACCACGCCTATCACCCTTCATTTATGTCGCACAATTCCTTCTTCCTGATACGATTTTTTTTTCGTGTGTTTCTTTTGTACAAGTGACCCTGGTCTCCTTTGAATCGTTACAGATTAATGACATTTCCTCTGATAGTTTACCCGCTTATCTTTGTACCAGTATTGCGCAGCAAACATTGAAACAACGATGCAAATTTACTTTGTGGCTTGTTGGGAAACAATCTTGTTCCATTCAATCACGAAGCTTTCCGTTCACAACAGGATTGTTCGCTTTACCCTTCGCCCTCAAGCTGCCATTCGCTACTATTTGGTTCTCTCTCAGGTTTGTTGTTTCGGCAGTATTAGTTGCACATTGAAATACAGAGCATTAGGAATATGTTTACTGATGAATTGTTGTCCGATATACACATAGTATGTGGATTCACTGAACACTGGGCAAGAGTGGAATATCAACGCTTCGTTGCGCTGTTTAGAGTCGTGCATCTACATCACAGTCAGCAAGCCATACACTGTTGTATGGCGCAGGGTACTTCAGGTAACACTATCTGATCCCCCCAACTCTATTCCACTCGTGAACAGTGATTGGCAAGAATGATTGTCGGTTAGCCTCCGTATTGGCTCTAATTTCTCGAATTTTCTCCTCGTGGTCAATACGCGAGATGTACTGTATGTGAGGGGGGGGGGGAGGGGGGAGTAATACACTACTTGCCATTAAAATTGCTACACCACGAAGATGACGTGCTACAGACGCGAAATTTAACCGACAGGAAGAAGATGCTGTGATATGCAAATGATTAGCTTTTCAGAGCATTCACACAAGGTTGGCGCCGGTGGCGACACCTACAACGTGCTGACATGAGGAAAGTTTCCAACCGATTCCTCCTACACCAACAGCTGTTGCGTTGCCTGGTGAAACGTTGTTGTGATGCCTCGTAAAAGGAGGAGAAATGCGTACCATCACGCTTACGACTTTGATAAATGTCTGATTGTAGCCTATCGCGATTGCGGTTTATCGTATCGTGACATTGCTGCTCGCGTTGCTCCAGATCCAATGACTGTCAGATGAATATGGAATCGGTGGGTTCAGGAAGGTAATACGGAATGCCGTGGTGGATCCCAACGGCCTCGTATCACTAGCAGACGAGATGACAGGCATCTTATCCGCATGGCTGTAACGGATCGTGCAGCCACGTCTGCCGCGCTGGTCTCAGGTGCTGTACTCATGGACTGTGCGGCTAGTCCCGGCGGGGGTTCGAGTCCTCCCTCCAGCATGGGTGTGTGTGTTTGTCCTTAGGATAATTTAGGTTAATTACTGTAACAGGTTACGGACTAATGACCTTAGCAGCCAAGTCCCATAAGATTTCACACACTTTTGAACATTTGTCATCGGACGACAACTCCAGCGTCATCCACAAAGAGCATCAACCGTCCCAGAGTTGACAAATGGCTCTGAGCACTATGGAACTTAACTTCTGAGGTCATTAGCCCCCTCGAACTAAGAACTACTTAAACCTAACTAACTTAAGGACGTCACACACACCCAAGCCCGAGACAGGATTCGAACCTGCGACCGTAGCGGTCGCACGGTTCCAGGCTGTAGCAACCCCGGCCAGCCTGTTATGATCTGGGGTTACTTTGTGTGACAGGACGAGCACTCTCGTGGTTTCCCATACAGCCTAACTGAAAATTTGTACGTCAGTCTAGTGATTCGACCCGCTGTGCTGAAGTTTGTGAACAGCATTCCTTGGAGGGGTGGGGTTTCCAACAGAATAACGCTCGCCCACATATCGCTGCTTTAACCGAATATGTTCTACAGAGTATCGACGTGCTCTCTTGGCCTCCTAGATCATCCGAGCTGTCTCCAGTGTAGAACATATAGGACATAATCAGACGATAACTTCAACGTTATCCACGAACAGCATTAGCCGTGCTTGTACTGACCGACCAAATACAACAGGCGTGGAACTCCATCCCACTAGTGAGGTACGGCTCCTGTACAACACAATGGATGCACGTTTGCGTGCTTTATGGCGGTTATATCCATTATTAACGCACCACAACTTTACATTGGAAATGGACTATCTCAAGCATGCATTAACTCTGGATATCAATAATATTGAGCGTATGGCATTGGTGGCCGGGAGACCCCTAGCGGGGCGGCTCGGCTGCCGCTCCACAAGTTCTTTAACGCCACTACGGCGACTTGCGAGCAAATGAGGATGAAATGATGACGAATGATACACAACATCCCGGCCGGCCACACGAACAGTTCGACGACGTTTGCAGCAGCATGGACTATCACTTCGGAGACCATGGCTGCGGTTACCCTTGACGCTGCATCAAAGACAGGAGCGCCTGCGATGGTGTACTCAACGGCGAACCTGGGTGCACGAATGGCAAAACTTAATTTTTTCGGGTGAATCCAGTTTCTGTTTACAGCATTATGATGGTCGCATCCGTGTTTGGCGACATCGCGGTGAGCGCACATTTGAAGCGTGTATTCGTCATCGCCAAACTGGCGTATCACCCGGCGTAATGGTATGGGGTGTCATTGGCTACACGTCTCTGTCACCTCTTGTTCGCATTGACGGCACTTTGAACAGTGGACGTTACATTTCAGATGTGTTACGACTCGTGGCTCTACCCTTCATTCGATCCCTGCGAAACCCTACATTTCAGTCGGATAATGCACGACCGAATGTTGCAGGTCCTGTACGGGCCTTTCTGGATACAGACAATGTTCGACTGCTGCCCTGGCCAGCACATTCTCCAGATCTCTCACCAATTGGAAACGTCTGCTCAATGGTGGCCGAGCAACTGGCTCGTCACAATACGCCAGTCACTACTCTTGATGAACTGTGGTATCGTGTTGAAGCTGCATGGGCAGCTGTAGCAGTACACGCCTTCCAAGCTGTTTGACTCAATGCCCAGGCGTATCAAGGCCGTTACTACGGACAGAGGTGGTTGTTCTGGGTACTGATTTCTCAGGATCTATGCACTCAAATTGCGTGAAAATGTTATTCCGTATCAGTTCTAGTATAATATATTTGTCCAATGAATACCCGTTTATCATCTGCATTTCTTCTCGGTGTAGCAATTTTAATGACCAGTAGTGTATGTGGTCCAACTTCTCCTGAAAAGTGGTGTCTCAAAATTTCAATAGTAAATTTTGGTGGTTGTATGTCACACGCTTTTTACTGCTGTGATGGGATTTGCTCAGAAAAAATGGTAAGAGTGCTATCACACTGAATAAACTACTACTCTGAAACCAACAGCCAGTGATTACAAGTCACTGATGCCAAAGTCGTAAATATTCTGTTACAGTCTCTGAAATTTTGTTGCTGTGGTTTGGGTTCTCCCTGTACGTTTCACGCGAACAGCGGAGTACACTAGTATGAGCAGGAGGGGAAAACCAAGAGAGAGTAAGGTGTCGCAGTGTAGTGGGTGAACAAATTGGTCTGAGGTGGCACGATCTTACATAAGAAGATATAAGTGTGTATATTTTACGAGCGTAGTCATATGAAACGTACAATTTCTTCGTAAACAATAGCTTCACTGTTAAGAACACGTTAATAAATCTTCAGAGTATACAAAAAATACAGTTCATCGTTTGACATCATACTATGGATCATTCACTGTCAGTATTTCCGTCCACAAAACACATTTCGAAAATGCCTCACCCTAAATTTCTTCATTTTTAGTAGCCTCGTCTGTTTCACTTGCACTGGAAAAGTCAAATGATTGACTGTCGTCTTCACTTGCGGAATCAGTAGTGCTTACATCACTATAACTACCAATATTCGAATCTGTGCTACATTCGACATTTTGATCGTGTCCAGAGCTTCGTCCAGAACACCTTCACTTGCAGTGTACCAATGTTCTTTTAATGGAAACAATTTGTTTGTCTACAAGTTTTAATATTGTGTCCATTATGGTCACACCATGTTTAGAAAAGAAGTTATGGACTCTTGCAGTATCAACGCTACAGGATTCAATTCTGGATGGTATAGAGGAAAACATAACACTGTATTACCATGTTTGGTTAAAATACTGTCTTTTTTATAACTGATGTGGCCTAGTTTTTTCATTTTGATCAGTAAATACTACTGGGCTATGTATGTAATTGTTGGAAGGATTTCCCCTTTCCGTAAACCAATACATAATTTCTCTCCTCGTGGAGTTAGATGCTAGAGTACGAGTCACTTGCTTATTGCAGTAAGGGGTATTATCTATAATGAGAACAGTGTGAGGCGGTAGACTTACTATCCTTAATTTGTCAAGCTCATATCGCTGCTACTATCCCCTTTTTCTTACTAGAATTAATTCCTACGTAGTATTCAGTAAAAATTACCCTCCCCGCCAGCATTGATGATGATAATTTTGTCTCCTTTCGAAACAGGTTCCATTATATCCAGTGCTGAACTGGCCCTTTACGGTTCATTACTGTGTGACAAGTGTGAACACACATCTTGTGCTTATAGGCAACTGGACGACACTCGCATCTGTACCCTCAGATATCTTTAAGTAAGCTGTTTGCTTTGCTCTTATTCTACCGTTCGTGGGGAACTTTCCGATTATTCTCCGTCTTCTTCCATCTAAACCCTAGAGCGTGAGGAATTTTACTATGTGTTTTTATATTGCCTTCAGCATTTATTTAACTCCTTTTCTGAATTTCCTTCAACGTGGGTCTTCTTTTATCTGTAATGCAGAAATTATTCACCATGCGGCGAACAACTTGCTGATCAAAATGATCTAAACTGGCCTTCTAATATTTTCATGACCTTCCTTATGAGGTGCTGAAAATGTCGAGGATTCACCTGCCCGGACTCTCTCCAGTTCTGCTGATTCGCCAAACGGCAGTAAGGGATACACCAGTTGACTCGGTAATTCTTTTCAAATTGGATCTTTGTTTCAGTGGAGCACCAGGCACAGTTTCTTTCTTCATAAACTGGTAGACGTTTGCATCCACTTCGCGTGTTCGACTATGAAGTACTTTGCCCTTTAACTTGCTTTGTACTGGTAACATCTTCACCTTAGAAGGCCTTGTCCCAGAGTATTTACTAGTGAAGCGACCCGTCTGACTCATCAATAACATGTCTGACGGTGGCTGACGACTGCGAATTTTTTTTATGATGTTCGCGTTTGTCTGCATGAACTGTACATACTGTATCTTATTTTTCTTTTGTTTCTCAAATGCCAAATAAACACACAGCAAAGGCTGTGGAAGACTCAATTTCATCGCCATAAAGATTTTATGATTACGTTTCATTCATGCGTAGGTGTATTAGTTGGCACATTAGGTAGGCTCTGAGCACTATGGGACTTAACATCTATGGTCATCAGTCCCCTAGAACTTAGAACTACTTAAACCTAACTAACCTAAGGACATCACAGAACATCCAGTCATCACGAGGCAGAGAAAATCCCTGACCCCGCCGGGAATCGAACCCGGGAACCCGGGCGCGGGAAGCGAGAACGCTACCGCACGACCACGAGCTGCGGACATTAGGTAGGAAATTAAAATGAAACCTTCAGGCGGGTTAGTCGGAGTTCACATTTGTTTCATTAAAAGGATTGCAAAGCATGTCCCGAATTCTCAGACCGAGCGAGGTGGCGCAGTGGTTAGCACACTGGACTCGCATTCGGGAGGACGACGGTTCAATCCCGTCTCCGGCCATCTTGATTTAGGTTTTCCGTGATTTCCCTAAATCGTTTGAGGCAAATGCCGGGATGGTTCCTTTGAAAGGGCACGGCCCATTTCCTTCCCAATCCTTCCCTAACCCGAGCTTGCGCTCCGTCTCTAATGACCTCGTTGTCGACGGGACGTTAAACACTAACCACCACCACCACCACCGAATTCTCAGAGAAATATGTTTATAGAACTTGCATTGTCATGCCAGAGTAGAGTCAGTTTATTCTTTATAGAGTAATAATTTGTTGTAACACCTAGATGAACGGTTTTCACACAGTGTTAGAAATAGCTGTCAGTTAGTGAAATTACATTTTCAACAGATGGGTTTGTGTAGTGGGGGCCGACCGCTGTGGCTGAGTGGTTCTAGGCTCTTCAGTCCGGAGTCGCGCTGCTGCTACGGTCGCAGGTTCGAATCCTGCCTCGGACATGGATGTGCGTGATGTCATTAGGTTAGTTAGGTTTAAGTAGTTCTAAGTTCTAGGGGACTGATGACCTCAGAAGTTGAGTCCTATAGTGCTCAGAGCCATTTGAACAATTTTTTTGTGTAGTGGGGGCTCATTTACATTGCGTAACCGTTAGTCATTGTAAGTATTCTTGTGAATCATTCTTTTATGCAATCTAACTTACGGATACTCTAACTCATTTCAGACTAATTTCAGTCGCATTACTAAAAGTAATTTACATAAATAAGATGATGTTCAAAAGTAGGGTGGCTACGCCGATTCCAGATCTGAATCTGTAGTCGGAATTTTAGAAGTAAGACAGTTTTTAGATTGCTAGCCAGAAATTCAATTACACAGTTTCAGCATACAGCTCCCAACTATACGGGTAACTTTCAACGTAGCCAAGCATATATTTTACGTTAGCGCGTTCCTCATTGTCATTTGCTGGTCTTGCAGGTCTAACTTGATACGTTGACTACTGATGTATTTTTTTTTCTTTGGAACATGTGTCAAATGAAACCTTCTTGGTGTATTCTAGCAACGCCTGGATTCCATGCCGTGCGATTGGAAATTTTTTTCATAGAAGTTTCACGCTATCTAGTGCTTACGAACATCAACTGAAAGTTTGTCAGTTTTCAGTTACTAAATTTTTGCGTTTTTTGCATTTAATTGGAATAGTTAAAGTGCTGCTTAATATCAAATGAAAGTGATCCGTGACATTCTGCATTGCTCTTGGGAGGATAGTTTCCCTGTCGAAGATAAGCGCTTTGCGGCGTCCTGGTTGGCTAGCGCCCTCTATTTACGACGGCCGCAGATCGCGGGGTGAGACTCGGTCGGGGCAGTGACCGAGGGAAGAGAGCGCACGGAGCATCGCGAGTAGTCAGTCGGCTCTTGGTGTACTGCGAGGACGCTCGGTGTTGACGTTCCGGCGCCTGAGTCTGGCGGCGAGCGGAACTGGAGTCCAGAAGCAGTCACCGGATAACATAGGTGCTGTTTAAGAGCCGAGTCTATCTAGACTCTTGAGGAGGGCGCGAGAGTTTTCCGTGACGTCAAGCTAACCGCGAGCTCCTGGTCTAACTTTAAATGATGAGCCATTTTGTGGTGGAGTCTTTGGATGTCATTGCTCCGTGTAGCTACTTTGATTTTCGCTAGTTATTCTTTAAACCACTGGGCCATGGGTCCGCGATACTTGGTACTGCAAGTGCATCTAACTGCACTCTTCCCTGGTTCCGTTCCATTACAAGTGTGACCGACATTCGGCGATTCCTTTTTTTAACTTTATTATTGTTAATACGTTAAGTGGTGAATTTGTTAGTCAAAGTTTATTCTCTGTGTAAAACTTCAGCCGCAAATTTAAATTGGAATTGCAAACGTCTTGTTGTCAACTAATATAGTAACAATTTTGCGCCGTCAACCGGTGCTTTGGTATTTAAGGTTGTGTGCGGATTGTCTGGTCATTATCACCTTGAGCTAGTTGTAGTTTATAAATTTATCTAGTGAACTTGCACGTCATTGGAGATTGTTTAATGAACCATTGCTTTAATAGTAACTGCGGTTGTCACACTATAACGTTTAACATCTCTTCCTGTACTTGGCTCTACCCTGTGCCTGGCTGTTGGTTTAAGTATTATAGTGAACTGTGTACTAATACTAGGTTTGTGTGTTCTAGAAGTCGTTATCGATCCTGCGTATTGTTATCAATTCAACTCTCGAGAAATGGTTCAAATGGCTTTAAGCACTATGGTACTTAACATACACTCCTGGAAATTGAAATAAGAACTCCGTGAATTCATTGTCCCAGGAAGGGGAAACTTTATTGACACATTCCTGGGGTCAGATACATCACATGATCACACTGACAGAACCACAGGCACATAGACACAGGCAACAGAGCATGCACAATGTCGGCACTAGTACAGTGTATATCCACCTTTCGCAGCAATGCAGGCTGCTATTCTCCCATGGAGACGATCGTACAGATGCTGGATGTAGTCCTGTGGAACGGCTTGCCATGCCATTTCCACCTGGCGCCTCAGTTGGACCAGCGTTCGTGCTGGACGTGCAGACCGCGTGAGACGACGCTTCATCCAGTCCCAAACATGCTCAATGGGGGACAGATCCGGAGATCTTGCTGGTCAGGGTAGTTGACTTACACCTTCTAGAGCACGTTGGGTGGCACGGGATACATGCGGACGTGCATTGTCCTGTTGGAACAGCAAGTTCCCTTGCCGGTCTAGGAATGGTAGAACGATGGGTTCGATGACGGTTTGGATGTACCGTGCACTATTCAGTGTCCCCTCGACGATCACCAGTGGTGTACGGCCAGTGTAGGAGATCGCTCCCCACACCATGATGCCGGGTGTTGGCCCTGTGTGCCTCGGTCGTATGCAGCCCTGATTGTGGCGCTCACCTGCACGGCGCCAAATACGCATACGACCATCATTGGCACCAAGGCAGAAGCGACTCTCATCGCTGAAGACGACACGTCTCCATTCGTCCCTCCATTCACGCCTGTCGCGACACCACTGGAGGCGGGCTGCACGATGTTGGGGCGTGAGCGGAAGACGGCCTAACGGTGTGCGGGACCGTAGCCCAGCTTCATGGAGACGGTTGCGAATGGTCCTCGCCGATACCCCAGGAGCAACAGTGTCCCTAATATGCTGGGAAGTGGCGGTGCGGTCCCCTACGGCACTGCGTAGGATCCTACGGTCTTGGCGTGCATCCGTGCGTCGCTGCGGTCCGGTCCCAGGTCGACGGGCACGTGCACCTTCCGCCGACCACTGGCGACAACATTGATGTACTGTGGAGACCTCACGCCCCACGTGTTGAGCAATTCGGCGGTACGTCCACCCGGCCTCCCGCATGCCCACTATACGCCCTCGCTCAAAGTCCGTCAACTGCACATACGGTTCACGTCCACGCTGTCGCGGCATGCTACCAGAGTTAAAGACTGCGATGGAGCTCCGTATGCCACGGCAAACTGGCTGACACTGACGGCGGCGGTGCACAGATGCTGCGCAGCTAGCGCCATTCGACGGCCAACACCGCGGTTCCTGGTGTGTCCGCTGTGCCGTGCGTGTGATCATTGCTTGTACAGCCCTCTCGCAGTGTCCGGAGCAAGTATGGTGGGTCTGACACACCGGTGTCAATGTGTTCTTTTTTCCATTTCCAGGAGTGTATATGAAATAAAATCGTTATAACCTCTGGATAGTTTCCGTTAAGATGTTCATACTGAACAGTTGGCCGCGGGACCTGATGGGAATTATTATGCACTGTATTCATTTGGATGGGTTCGTCCATAAGCACAACTGGCGCATTTGGGGTACTGAGAATCAACATTTGGCTACCAAGAAGTTCCTTCACCCTCAGCGTAAGACTGTGTGGTGTGCAGTGTCTAGCCATGGGATAATCGGTGCGACATTCCTTGATGGCACGGTGACTACCGAATGGTGCGTGAAGGTTTTGGAAGATGATTTCAACCCAATTACCCAAAGTGACCCATATTTAGACATGATGTGGTTCATGCAAGACGGAGCTCGACTCATCGAAGCAGGAGAGTGTTTGGTGTCCTGGAGGAGCACTTCGGGGCCACATTCTGACTCTAGGGTAACCAGACACAACTGGCATGAACCTTGATTGGTCGCCATATTCTTCAGAGCTAAACACATGGTAGTAGTTTTTGTGGGGCTGTATTAATGATAATCTGTACAGCAATAATCCCAAAAGTATTGCTGAGCCAAAAACAGCCT
The DNA here is from genome assembly GCF_023864275.1 of Schistocerca cancellata. NCBI lineage: Eukaryota > Metazoa > Arthropoda > Insecta > Orthoptera > Acrididae > Schistocerca > Schistocerca cancellata. The sequence continues at coordinate 123,314,879 of NC_064631.1, forward strand.
TTCAGGAGGTCATCGCCGCCATAGATGTCCGACACGTCAGCGAATGATGTAGAATGACGCTATGCGTCTGCTCAACGCCTTCGCCAATGATGGCAGGCATCTCTAATATGTTCTGACCTAAATCCAAATATCTGTAGTGACGTTTACATGTTGAATAAAGTGTGTGCACGCAGTACTTTTTAACTAATTTATGTTTTTCTTTTAATATAGTCCAATAATTTCACCCAGCACCTGTGAAGAATACAATACCTAAGAAACACGGAGTATGTTCGAACAGTTCATTCCGGTTCAACATTCCTATACAGTTACAAGCCCCGAACACACCTATGTTGGCGAGGAAGTACTTAAAAATATAGTCGACACACATTTACAAAGCCCAGCTGTAGCATCCACCCCACGTAAAAGCATCCTACATTGCGACTGCTACATGATTTGCGACAACGTACATTGAAAGATGCTTCCGTTATATGTGCACTTCATACGGTACGTATATTTACAGAAACCGCCTCGACGAAATAGAAAAAATACAAGATCAACCAAGCAACAAACCCTCCAACTGTCGAGTTATCGAGTCATTAGGTCTTATGATCTTATTCAGTTATAAAATCATCACATTTAACTGAACAAGAACGATACTGAGGCTCGTGAATCTGACTACAAATATTATGGTTGAAAGTAGAACATTTTAAAGCAGAGCTAGGGAAAATTCCTTAAGGTCTAGCGTAACAGTGTTTGATAGGACACCCTCCATTGCCAACCCGCGCAACCTACATTTTTTTTTTTTTGTTAAATCTCTCGATATGATACATAACTATCAGGAATCCACACCAGGACATGCTTCAAAAGGCTTTTCGGAACTACACTGCCGGAAAAAACAATAGTACACCTATAAATACGACGCCGATTTTGATCCGATGATGGCATATGCCACCTGGGGGACAGTCGATGTACTGATAATGGTTTCAACATCGTCCTCCAACAGGCATCGTAGTGGCATAGCTACCAGCGCGCCATCTGTGTCTATGCTGAATAGGGAACGCTAGTAGCCACAAGGCTCTGTGTGGTGCAACCGTGTGAATTAAGCGGCCAACCCTGGCACGGAGATACACTCGTGCTTCCTAGAGCCAGCTGAACGAGTTTGAAAGAGGTCATTTTGTGGTCTTTCAAGTGGTGAGGCGGTCCTTCCTGAGAAATGCTACACATGTTGCACGTTCAGCGCCAGCTGTGCAACGATGCTGGTATCAGTGGTCACGTAAACATTCTCACACCCATAGATGAGGTTCTGGATGTCCACGCAGCACGGACGACCCCAAGGATAGTCGTATTGTAAAGACAGCAGTGGCAAATGGTACAGGTACCAGAGCACAGGTAAGAGGGCTTATGAGCCCAGACGTGTCAACAAAAACTGTTGCTAGCCGGTTATTGGCAATGGGTCTACTGGCACGCATGTCTCTAGACCATTTTCTACTCAAGCCACAGCATCGACGTACATGGCTCGATTGGTGCTGTCAGAGAAGATGGAACAGCCCGCTATGATCTTCAGCGATGAAAGTTGATCTTCAGCGATGAAAGTCCATCCCCTTTGCATGCAAATGATAGGTGCTAATATTGTTAGACTCATTCATTTGATGTTCTTACAGCAGGGAGATGATTTATGCTTCCAACAGTATAATGCTCGCCCACACACACACACACACACACACACACACACACACACTGCCCTTGAAACTCAACCTTCTCTGCAAGACGTGCAGGAGCTGCTGTCACCAGCATGATCTCCAGCACAATCTTCAATCGAGCATTTGTGGGATATGATGGAACGACTAGTGACTTGCGCGACCCATCAACCAACAAATCTTACAGGACTACATGAACATTTCGGACAGTCATTGACTACATTGCCACCCGTGATGGCTACACGACATATTAGTGCGGGTGTTGTCTCATGGGCCGATACCTGGCACCTCAGAACCGCTTGTGCTATGAACCTGTAAATATAATCGTTTCATTTTCTTCATATACTCAAATGTAACGCTGACTCTTGAGTGAATCTGAAACTTGTAGAAGGATGCACTACTTTTTGATTAATTTTCCTAAACCAAAAATGTGAAGATATACAGAAAACGTACTTATTTTTTGTCAGTTTAATGAAATGGGAAGGGATGAAGATAGAAAATCAATACAAATTTCACATCAATTCACTATTATTTAAATCAACATTAACGCAGTTTGACCATTTAAAGAGGATTAATTTTATTTCATTTCTCTTTACAATTCTATTTACATTTTCAATAATGATGAACAGAAGACAACAAGGGAGAGAACAACGTCCATCATCCCCTATGTAAATCACGCCATAAACAGCAAGAACGGTTGTTAGTGCGAGAACACGGCTATGTAGTCGTGCATGTATTTCACTCAAAATCTTTCAAATGCCTCTGATCACTATGGGACTTAACATCTTAGGTCATCAGTCCCCTAGAACCTGGAACTACTTAAACATAACTAACTTAAGGACTTCACACACATCCATGCCCGAGGCAGTATTCGAATCTGCGAACGTAGCAGTCGCGCGTTTCCGGACTGAAGCACCTAGAACCTCTCGGCCACAACGGCCGGCGTATTTCACTCATCCTCTATCTTGTATGTTGATGAGATGTTTCCTGTTAACGTTGTATTGAAGTAGTTGGATAGACAAATACTGCTGTCTCAAACAATCAGTAATTCTGTTCACAAAGTGTCAAAGTGGAAGACTCGTATTCAACATAAAATTCCAGCGGTGGAAGACACTAGATCGTCTTTGTAGCCGAACTTGGTAAAGGAGATTCAGTCTCGCACTGGGACGGTCGCAGGAGTGTGTCCAGCACATATGTGGAGTGTGAGGAAAGTAACCACACTGCTTTTTATCTACCAAAGTTTTTATTTTTTTCGAACTATAATATGGCCCCTTCCAAAGTAGTTGCCTTCGGCAGCTATAGAACGGCGGAGTCGTTGTACCCAGTCCTGGTAGTAGTGATGCAAGGCTTCATCTGGTAGGCCCTTTATGATGTTGGTCACATGCTTCGAAATTTCCTCAAAAGAGGTCCTGCTAAGAACGGTTATAATTTCGGAAAAAGAAAAAGATCAGATGAGTAGAGGGGCTGCCGAACAAGCTTGGCTTATTGATATTCTAATCTCCGTGGTCTTTTGAGACTGGGCGTTGTCGTGGTGGAGCATCCACTTGTCTGCAATGTCTCTTCACACTCTGCTCACCCTTTTCCTGTGCATTTCTAGAATGTCTTTGTGAATCACTTGGTTGATAGTTTGTCAGGAAGGAGCAAAACCTTTTTGCACGCTACCTCTACTGTCGAAAAAGCAGTTCAGCATTGCTTTGATCTTTAGTTTCCTCATTCGAGGTGTGTTCGGTCGAGGTGATATTGAGTGTGCCACTCCTCATTTTGCAGCTTTTTTTCAGGGTCGTACTCAAAAATATGGTTCAAATGGCTCTGAGCACTATTGGACTTAACTCCTAAGGTCATCAGTCCCCTAGAACTTAGAACTACTTAAACCTAATTTAACCTAAGGAGATCACACACATCCATGTCCGAGGCAGCATTCGAACCTGCGACCGTAGCGGTCGCGCGGTTCCAGACTGTAGAGCCTAGAACCGCTCGGCCACCCCGGCCGGCTCGTACTCAAAAATCCAGGATTCATCACCTCTGATCACACGAGTGAACCATTCGTGGCCATTGGCATTCCTCTCAAGAAGATCAACGCACATCTTTCTTCGATTGTCCATCTGCTCAATTGTGAGATTTTTCGGCGCCATTTTGGCACAAACCTTTCGCACGCGCAAACCTTCGGTGAAAACTTGATGTACGGTAGAAGTGTTTAAATTTAAAAAGGTCACCCACGATTCTTATTGTTAAACGTTGGTCTGATATCACAAGAATACGCATACGTTCGAGGCTTTCGTCGGTTTTTGAAGCTGAAACTTTCCCTGAACAAGGTTTATCTTCAACATGTTTTGAGCCTTCCAAAAGTGATTTGCGCCAGCGAAAAACTTGTGTTCTTGATATGGAATTATCCCTGTTTCAACACTTCTTGGGTCACACTCGCTGATTCCCGAAGTTCAACACAAAACTTCATGGCATAACGTTGGTCCAACTATCGCTGATCCATTTTCATAACACATAACGAAAATGCAACTTGACTGATGGCACCCTCTAAAAACCTTGTAATGGCTGTATGGAGCTGAAACTCGTACTCAGTATCTAGAAAGCATGAACACACCGGTCTACACAAGTAGAACAATGCACTGTTACCAGATCGTTCACTGTGTTGCCAGTGTTTTTACTTTTCTCACATTCCTCATGTTGCTGTCGGGACGGCCAGTAGCGTTTCTGAGATCTTCTAGTACCGTCGCCTGCACACTGTAGACACCTGAAATTTAGGACCAAACACGGGTAGTAGGATACAATTGCCTATAACGGGGCTAGATGTTACATAAAGCGGCTCCCTGCTCCCTCAATGTACGGGTGCAGTAGCCCGGCAACAGTCACCTACAGAGGGCTGAAACCCACGAGTGTCGGCACGTACGTGGCGCGGGCGACGCCCTGAGCTGTACGCCGGTCATTTGTCACGAACCAGGCGCCGCCGGCAGCCTTGCTGCCGCTGCCGATACAGCACAAGTTGGTAACAAGTTGGCGCGAGCAGCGAGCGCCGGGAAACACGAAACACGCCGCCAACAGCAAGTACAGTAGTTAGCGCGCGCGCTCCCGCACCCACCTTGCGAACCGGAGGGGCCGGCGCGGCGCCGCCTGTTTTAGCAACTATGTTTGCACTTACACAGTTCTCCGGCGCTCTCCGGAGTTTACACCAACAGAGGGAGCTGCCGCCTCCACTCAGCTCCGCCGGGGCGGCTACCTAGTTACTGCCGTGTTACCGATACGGCGCTGTCCCTCTCAAACAGCATGTAATCCAACCGTGAAGGCAGTCCAGATCGTTTCTGTACTGCACAAGGAGGAAGGGATACAGCAGTTGCCTTCTCAGCAAATGCCACTTACTCGTCACATTTTGTCGCGGCATCGTTCCAATGAAAAGGGACTTCGAAAGTTTATACACAGTGGTTAAAAACCATTTAGAAAGCTTGGAAGATTGTTCCAGGGAAGGCTGTGCTGGAACATAATTGTTTGGAAAAATGTAGCGTATGTTGCACCATTTCTGAGTTATTTAGCATTGACCTTAGCTAATCAGATCGTCGCATGCCCGATTTTAACAAGCCTGCCAGAGGCCAACAACTTCTTCGTTTGCTTTCCTCGAGCATTGCTTTTTCTCACCTAGCTTCAACTATCACATCCGAAAATGGCACACATTTCAATTAGTAATGAACGATTCAACAAGTGGTAACTCACGCACCCACAGATATCTGTGCATTAATGAAAGTTAGTGCTTGCAAGTGCTAGAACTCGCTCGTGCCACGACTTGATTGGCTTATTTCGACATTAAATACTTCGGAAATGCTGCAACGTATTGCATTTTTCTTAACCATTATTTCTCATCACATTCTCACATGCAACGCCCTTTCAAGATCTTCAGGCTGTTTCTGACCATTCTCTCTGTTCTTTAAATACACTCCTGGAAATGGAAAAAAGAACACATTGACACCGGTGTGTCAGACCCACCATACTTGCTCCAGACACTGCGAGAGGGCTGTACAAGCAATGATCACACGCACGGCACAGCGGACACACCAGGAACCGCGGTGTTGGCCGTCAAATGGCGCTAGCTGCGCAGCATTTGTGCACCGCCGCCGTGTCAGCCAGTTTGCCGTGGCATACGGAGCTCCATCGCAGTCTTTAACACTGGTAGCATGCCGCGACAGCGTGGACGTGAACTGTATGTGCAGTTCACGGACTTTGAGCGAGGGCGTATGGTGGGCATGCGGGAGGCCGGGTGGACGTACCGCCGAATTGCTCAACACGTGGGGCGTGAGGTCTCCACAGTACATCGATATTGTCGCCAGTGGTCGGCGGAAGGTGCACGTGCCCGTCGACCTGGGACCGGACCGCAGCGACGCACGGATGCACGCCAAGACCGTAGGATCGTACGCAGTGCCGTAAGGGACCGCACCGCCACTTCCCAGCAAATTAGGGACACTGTTGCTCCTGGGGTATCTGCGAGGACCATTCGCAACCGTCTCTATGAAGCTGGGCTACGGTCCCGCACACCGTTAGGCCGTCTTCCGCTCACGCCCCAACATCGTGCAGCCCGCCTCCAGTGGTGTCGCGACAGGCGTGAATGGAGGGACGAATGGAGACGTGTCGTCTTCAGCAATGAGAGTCGCTTCTGCCTTGGTGCCAATGATGGTCGTATGCGTGTTTGGCGCCGTGCAGGTGAGCGCCACAATCAGGACTGCATACGACTGAGGCACACAGGGCCAACACCGTCATCATGGTGTGGGGAGCGATCTCCTACACTGGCCGTACACCACTGGTGATCGTCGAGGGGACACTGAATAGTGCACGGTACATCCAAACCGTCATCGAACCCATCGTTCTACCATTCCTAGACCGGCAAGGGAACTTGCTGTTCCAACAGGACAATGCACGTCCGCATGTACCCGTGCCACCCAACGTGCTCTAGAAGGTGTAAGTCAACTACCCTGGCCAGCAAGATCTCCGGATCTGTCCCCCATTGAGCATGTTTGGGACTGGATGAAGCGTCGTCTCACGCGGTCTGCACGTCCAGCACGAACGCTGGTCCAACTGATGCGCCAGGTGGAAATGGCATGGCAAGCCATTCCACAGGACTACATCCAGCATCTCTACGATCGTCTCCATGGGAGAATAGCAGCCTGCATTGCTGCGAAAGGTGGATATACACTGTACTAGTGCCGACATTGTGCATGCTCTGTTGGCTGTGTCTATGTAGCTGTGGTTCTGTCAGTGTGATCATGTGATGTATCTGACCCCAGGAATGTGTCAATAAAGTTTCCCATTCCTGGGACAATGAATTCACGGTGTTCGTGTTTCAATTTCCAGGAGTGTAGCTGGAGAGGAACGAATGCTGGGACATTGAGACTTGGGTGGCAAGGATTTACAATGGCTCTTACGATGTCTGAAGCAGGAATCTCGCCAAGGAATACGAAACTATACATATGAGATATACAGCCTTTAAACGGGAGTGTATCGAAACCTGCGGGACGCTCTTTATTGTCTTTCAAGTACCCATCGTCTGCAATGAGTTTACTGGTATGGCACTGCGCAACTCATTCTCTTATATAGCCTACCCCCTCCTAAGCTAACTTAAATCTACTGAGCTCAGATGCTAAACCAAGGGACTAGGCAATGCGGCAGCACAAAACAATTCACACAAACAGCAATGACAAAAAATGAAAATTTGCAAACCAAGCAGCAACATATATAAATTAGCAAAGCAAATGCAACATTATCGCTAATATGAGCCAATGTGCAGCAAAAAGGAAAGTAAATCAGTAGTAAAACTGGCTTAACAGAGTAATACAAAGTCAAATTTAATAGCACTATGCCTGGCAAACAGCAGCAGCAAATGCATTAACTTATACCTAAACATGACAAAGCTCAAGCAGAAAAAATATTACAGTAAAAATGGCCATGTTTAATATGTCACATCTTAATACTAGAGTGATGCATCACGAGAACTTACTCTAGCTGACAAGTTACCAAATCGTAAAAAAAATATTTTATGCAATTCCTGTGAAGGGATATGTCTATTTATGTTCCCTCGTTTTCTTGGAAGTAGATCATAAAATTATTATTTAATGGATTTGTAGGCATAAAATAACTATATTAATACATCTATTAAATTTTATTTTAACCAATGCTGCAGTGCAGCTACAAACTAGATATTAAACAAAATGAGCAATCTCTCAACTAGAAAGATAATAGATGTAAAATGTTCCTCATCATTTCATTAGGCATTTTAGTAAATATCATAAATTAAGAGCTCCACAGTGTAATCATATATTTTCAGGTTTGAGCACGTCGTATTTGTGATGCTTTCTACAAAGAAATGTCAATAGCGAGGATAATGGCCTCTTTTTTTTTTCACCTAATAAATGTTTCTCCAGGCGGCTGGCACAGCTGGGCGTCCACAATGTGTCAAGGTTACTTAGCTTTCTTACCGAAATATTTACGACAGCAGTTTGCGCTGCAGTGACAGTCTCATAAAAAAATTTCACAGGTCCACAATTAATGTTGCAAATGTGTAGAAACAAAATCCCATAAATATAACAGTGTCGTCGGCATTGTAATACATTCACGCATTTACACACATTCCATAACTCTTAAAGTACGATTCTTGGTTTCCAACAACCTTTTTCACAAATCAGAGTCCCTAACCATTACTCATTATTCCTTACCTTATTACACATATATATATTCGTCGACACTTCATCAACATTTCATCATAATAAATACATAGCATAATCAAATTCCTTACATAGCATCAGCTTATTGATCATAAACATACCTCAACAGCATAATACACATCGTCATCGTAATAATGACATCATAATACCTCATTCAAATCTCAAAAACGTTGTAGCTTTCTGTAATAATTTCATAACCTAAAAAAATTCTCTGCTCATTTCAATTGTATCATCTACCTCAAACGTACTTTAAAATCATGATCCCATACCAAATACAACATTCAAAGCTCTCATAGTATAACAATGGTTCCAAAAAAATATGAACAGTTCATGAAGTACAGACAAAATACAATTTCATGAGTCTGAAATTAACCAACTGTGTAATTACGTAAACATCTGTCACTGATGTAGTAAAATAAATGTTTGTCTCTCTCAGTTAAATGATCAGATAGCTGTGTAATTTATGTGTTAGAGAAATATGGTACCGATGTTAAAGTTGTATAAGCAAATACCATATTACCTTGGGCTCCTTGTGCTTGCCAAACACATGATACACAAAGTAGGCGTGTGCCCCCTGAGGATTAATGTAATTATACCCTCAGGTGTTACAGATTATCGAATGAAATATATCACGGAAAGCCTTTGTATCTTTGTAATTCAAAAATCTTTAAAAATAAATGTTCTAAGTACACAATTAATCACTCAAATACGTGTACTGTAGCGCTAAATTGTGTGTCTTGTTGTAACAAAATCTCTGTCATTACTTAAGGATAAAAAATGTGCCAAGTGTCGTAATTATCATCGTCCATAAGCAAAGTTCTGTCGAAGTCAATGTACTTACCTCGTAATAAACAAAAGTGAAATGCTATGCGTATAGATATTGTAGTTATTACATATAGTACCGTGATCAAGAAAGTACTTCACTGTAATGTATTGTTGTGCTACAAAAAATTCTGTCTCATTGTAGCTATAACACAAAAGTTACTGCTAAAACATGTTTTACTTTCCAGAAAAATTCAGAAAAACTGTGCAGATATATGACAGATACACCGCAAAAGCAACAATGTAAATTGTGTCACATATTAGTATCGTATATAATCGTGTAGCTATCAAAGAAACCAAATGCTAAGTCATCTTTAATCTCAAAGAATGTACTTCAATTAAAGAATATCTTTTCAAGTAAACCAAAATGTTACATTAAAATATCATTAGCAGTATATGTTCTGAGTATATATATATAGCAATATTCGTTACGTAATATTGCAACTAACAAGCAAGAATGTACAAATAACAACACTGTGTCATCTGTTCACTATAACAATGCATTCGTAATTTCTGTTTAAATAAGTTGTCTTGGTTCTTGACTGGATATTTAACTTCAAACATTGTTGCATGTTAACAGTTTCTAAGTCTGACATAACATACTAGTAACGTGAAGTGAAAAATTTGTGGCAAAGACAAAGTTAAAAAGCAGATTATCTTTCAATAAACTGTTCTACATGTGATATAAGGTGTAAACCTTTACTCTTCCTAGTACGCAGAGTTTCAACTTCAACGCAATTATCATGTGGTATACGCCGGATTCTGTAAGGTCCACTGTAAACTAGAAAGACTTTGTGACTCAACTGTTTCTTCTTATGTGACAATGAATGAGCTTTAATGAGAGCTTTCTGACCAATATATAATTTCTTTTCATTTGCTTTACCGTGTAGTTTCCTCCTTTTGCTGTTGCAGATTTTATATTTTTTATTGCCAAATCAATTATGTCTTTGTGTCGAAGTTTACGTGTATTCGGGAAAGGTACAAGCTCTCTGATTCTGTTCGGCGGTTCTTCATTCTTCAGTACAAGAATAGGTGGTAAAGCAGTGGAGTCATGAGCCATATCATTCAGCACGTTTTAAAATAAGTGTAAATATCTGTCCCAATGCTGATGCTTTCTGTGACAATAAAGTCTGCAAAGCTTACTGAGTTCTTTCATAATCCGTTCAGACGGGTTACAATGTGGTGAGTACAATGAAATAAAAAAAGGTTTGATTTTATGATTTCTAAGCATGCGTGACCAAACAGCAGATCTGAATTGCGGTCCGTTATCTGAAATGACTTTTCTAACGTTTCCAACTTCACGTAAGAAATTTTTAACAAAGGCGTTGGATACAGACCGTCCAGTGGCTTTACGTAACGGAGAGAAAGTAACAAATTTTGAAGTAAGTTCAACAGCGACTACAACGTACGAAAATCCATTCGATGTTCTGACAAGGGGTCCCAAGAGATCAACAGCAGCAAATTCTTTTAATTTAGAAGGAATGACAGGAAACAACGGAACACGATGGTTTAGCCTTTTGACAAAGTTTACAAATAGACAAGTCTCTTCGGATTCTCTTTTCCATATTGTTAAAGTAACAAGTCGTTCGAAGAATATGATAACATTTTCGTGGACCAAAATGTGCGTAGCTGAAATTAATGTACTAAATGATCGTATTAACAAAATCGTCAGGAATGCAAAGTACACATAGCTTGTCATCAACAGTGCAGCGTTTGAACAGTATGTTGTTTCTAACTAGATAATAATGCCGAATCTGTGTGTGTGTCTTTTCATGCCATTTGCTTTTGATGTCTTTCCAAATCGGATCTTTATCTTGTTCATGAGCAATGTCCTTTAAAGATGTGGTGATGAAGTTTTCAAAAGCGACTTTCTGGATGTAAAGAATACTGAAATTTTTCTCTAGGTTGTCTTCTATGTTACTTTTCACAAGCCCACCCGGTGCGCGTGACAGTGCGTCTGCAACAATGTTCTCTTTGCCGGGAATGTAGACTGCTGTGAATTGGAATTCTTGCAGAAACAATGCCCAACGTTTTAATCTGTCATGATTTAATTTAGAAGACATTAGAAATTGTAATGCACGATGACCACTGTATACTTTTACGTGCTTACTAGAAGGCCAGAAACGGAATTTGTTAAATGCCCAAACGATAGCTAGAGCTTCTAATTCAGTAACGGAATAATTTTTTCAGATTTTGTTAGCACTCGGCTAGCAAAAGCATTGGTTTTCTGAACAGTAGTGTCATTTTCTATGGATTATTGAAATAAATGGGCACCAAGACCGACTTTAGAAGAATCTGTGCTAAGGCAGAAATCTTGTGATCTGGATGAGCTAGTATTGGCGCGTTAAGTAGCGCTTCTTTCAAAGAATTGAATTCCAACTGTGCTTGTTCGTCCCAGTTCCTAATAGTATTTTTTCCAGTGGGAGAACAAAGTTTTGGTGTAACTAGAATTTGCATATTCAGAAAACGACGGTAAAAATTTATGAGACCTAGAAAACGGCGGACTTGTTTTTTTGTGGATGGAACTGGAATGGCTCTGATTGCTTCTAACTTTTCAGGATCCGGCTGAATGCCTTCAGAAGAAATAATATGTCCCAAAAACTTCACCTTTGTCCTACCGAATTCAGACTTTTCCAAGTTAACTATAATTCCAGATTCTGCAAAAATATGTAACACGCTGTTGAGGATGCGATTATGTTGTTCCCATGAGGCTTCTGCTATCAGAATATCGTCCACATATAAGGTGATGTGACGTTTTAAGAACTCAGGTAATATGGAATTTAGTCTACGAATGAATGCTGCCGAAGAAATGTTCAAACCAAAAGGAAGTTTCCGAAATTGATAACAAACGACGAAACAAAGAAAAGCTATGTATTTTCTACATTGTGGATGAAGTTCGATCTGATAAAAGCTGGATCTGAGATCAATAGAAGACAACACTTTTACACCATTAAAATTTTGAAGAAGTTCTTCCATCGTTTGCGGCTTGTCTGTTTCAGGCATGATGATAGTATTGATTTGTCTCGAATCTAAGACAAGCCTGATCGATCCATTTTTCTTCTCAACAGCATGTAATGGATTGTTGTATGAGTTTACTGAGGCTCAATAATGCCCTCGTCAAGCATAGATTGTGTTTCTGTTCTAACACGGTCCCAATAATGTGCTGGAAATACGTATAGTCTAACACAAAATTTAGTATGCTCACGAACACGAAATTGGTATTGAAATCCCTTGATTGTTCCTGTTTTGTGAGTAAAAACTGTGGAATGGGCTTGCAAAATCTCAAAAAGGTTCTGCCCATGAGTGTCATTACAGTTCTCAATTGTTTGAATTTTATTCTGAATTAACTCATTAGTACCAAATATGCCGTCGATATCATCCCTGTCAGTACTTGCAGAGTGATTGTTAGTGTCTAGTTCCGTCGTAAATTCCGAACGGTTCTCTAACAGAAGGTAAAGCCGATTAATTTCCTCGTCATGGTTTGAGAGCCAATCTTCAAATTTCAAAGCTATTGACTTACCTTCTTTCTCTAAACTTATTTCAGTATCGTGAAAGTTTAAGATTGCTTTGTATTCATTCTAAAAGTCTACTCCCAATATAATTTCCGTCGACAATAATGGAACAATAATAGAGTTCATAGAGAAGCTGTGGCTTTGACAAAATATTTCTAAGTTGGTTTGTTGGCGTACATCTAAACTTCTTCCAACGATTGCACCTTGTAATTTAATCTTAAGCAACGGAAGTGTGGGGCAATCATTCGATTCCTTGCATTTGCTACAGGCTGTTTCACTAATTACTGAAATGGGACTGCCAGAGTCAACTACTGCCGTAAATTTTATGTCATTTACTGTAATGTGAATCACAGGATATGCAATGTTGCTATGTTTTACATCGTGTTCCTGGAGTAAGATGTCCCTAATGTCTTCCATTTTTATGTAATTACTAGCCACGGCAGCTACGTCGTCAACTTCATAAGTACGTTTTGTGGCTGCCAGCTGTGTGAGTCATTGCCTATTGTCTCTTTGTTGGCGCGCGTCGTTATTGGGATTTGGAGATCTAACTTTTACAAATTCACATTGTCGAGAGGTGCCTGTTTGAATCCCGCCAGTTCTGATGAAATTCAGTTCTGTCGTTTTGTCGGTAGTTTACATAGTTTCTTTTTTGTCGGTCATGTTGTGGAGAATTTCTCCCGGAATCGTAACTGCGTGGTGGACCGTTGCGTCTGACGTTATTCTGTCTCCCTTGATAATAATTGTTTTGATTCCCATATTGTCTGTTCCTCTGATTGTCTCTGTGATAGTCATTACCGCGGAGAGGTGATCTTTCCCTGTAATTCTTACTACTCTGCCAACGGTCGCCATGCGGGTGGTGTCTGTTTCAGTCACGATTTACGTTGTAAGAATAGCCTTGTCGTGTCCAGTTATTATTTCTTTCGTTGCGGAATTGTGACGGATGTGACCTGTAATTGTTGTGTTCCTTTTTTCGCGTCTCGCGATTGTCAATGTCAATTTCCAATTCTTGTAAGAGTCCCTGAAAAGCTTCAGTGTCGTCTTTGCAACATCATGCCAAAATAATATGTCGTAAATGTTCAGGCAATTTGATTAAGCAAATGTGGATGAGTTCTGAGGGGCTGTATGGGTTTGACAGGTACTGATTCTGGTGCAACATGTCTTCAAAGTATTTCACAAGACTGAAAAATTCAGATTGTTCGAAATGTTTCATCATTATGATGCTATGTGTAGCTTGAGACCAGTATGCTGAGAGGAAAGCATGATAAAAATCTCCTTCACTGTGACAATCGTGAATTACCGATCACACTCTTACAGCTGGTTCATTCTCTAAATAGCCACACATAAATTCTAATCTGTGCTCTAATGACCAGTTGGGAGGAAAACAATGAGAGACTTGATGAAGCTACGCCTGTGGGTGAATGTCGTTGTCGGAATTCTTGAATGTTTTGAATTTACATGTAGTAATAAACAGCTTATAGTCAAAATCATCATGTCGGCGAGTCGCATGTCGGTCATTGTTACGTTGTTTCGGCGGTTCCATCTCAAAATTCGGTGTACCTTGCCAATTTATTTCATAATTTCCGAAGTGCCCTGTGTTATTATTTTGTGGCTGTTCCGTATTTCTAAGTCCCTCTTCCCGTATCGGAGCGCGAGTGTCCTCTGAAATATGTAATTCTTGAATTACCTGTGTCAACTGATCTTGTACTTTCCGGATTTCTCTTTGGTGTTGCGCATTAATTTGATTCAGATTTTGTTTGAATTTCATAATTTGTTCGTACTCTTCTGTATCATTAAAGACTACCGGTCTTATGTCATTCAGATTATCATCTACCTTCGTAGATAAATTATTTAGCTGACCCGAAAGTTCGACTACTTTCTCTGATAATGAACTAATTTTCTCCATGTGTCTTCCTGAACCAATTTTCAGAGTATCTACTGTGTCCTTTAAGTTTTCCTGACTTTTTGCAAGTTGTGTAACCGAATCGGTAGATGCAACTGAGTCAATTTTAGCCCGCGAGGTCTCGTGATTTTTATGAACAATAGTTTGCAGTTCTTTGATGGCTGCTTCGTGATTCTGTAATGCATTTTTATGCCGCGAAAAAATAGGTTGAAAATGCTCACAAATTTGTGTTTTTACTTCATTACAGACTTTTTGACATTTCGATTCGATGTTATGTAACTCAGTAGTTAAATCTTCACGTGTTTGTTCAAATGTTGTGTCTAACTTTTGTAGCTGTTGTTGTGTTTGTCTCTGATTTTGTTCCATCGTGTCTAACTTTTGAAGATTTTGTTCCACTGTGTCTAACTTTTGAAGCTTTTGTCCCATTTGTTGTATTAATTGTAACAACAATGCACTGGTGTCTGAAACATGTTCGCCAGTGCTTATCGGCAGTAAATTTGCACCGGCCACATTCACATTTTGACAAACAGAAAATGTGTCTTGACTTATTTGAGAAAAAGGTGAGGACCCAAAACCTGGGTCTGCAGTATTTGCAACATTGTGTCTTGTCATTTCGGATTCCTGAGGCGAGCTGTTGCCGACTGATTGATCGATAATGCTTCCCTGTTCACTAATTGTTTCACTGTCTACACCATTGTTTGCCGCCCGCTCCATTTCCCTATTCATAATTACCAAATTACTACTTTGAATGTCTGTTAATTCATTACACAGTGGTGCTGATAAGCTACGCTCGTCGTCACTATCATTTCTCAATTTACTTACGAGCCTAGTGTTATGTTTCTCAGACGCCATTATTGTTAGAATAGTTCACACGACAACACAGAAAAGCACAATTTGAAGAGCAAAATAAAAAAAACACATTAACATAGCACTGAAAATAATATCTCGTTAATTGCAAGCGCAGCTGCGAAATACTTGGTGCAAATCTACATGGATCCCACAACTGCTTTGCTGTACAACAATGAAAAACTACAACTACAAAAGAAATTCTCTCTATAACTACGCGCTAGGAATAAGCAATAGCTACAATAATTACAGAAACTACAAGCTAAGAGTCGACATATGAAACGTCCCCTTTGAAAAATTTAGAATGACTGTGCTGATAAACCTCTTACGTTATTCGATTTTCAAACAGCTGAGCAGAACTGAACGTACTCAGACATTTCGCTCTTTTCTTATTCTGATCAACACTAAACTGACACACAATGTTTTTACCGCAAACGCAATCTGGCTTTCAAAAATCCCTACAAAAGAATGACCCTGACTAACAATAACCTATACCTTTCATGAATCACTTACCTCACAAAAATCTTCGTTACTCGAACTACTGCAATACAGCAAGCGCCACTACTGCCAGCTAAATGAAAGATTCTAACTACTGAAGGGACTAACTGCTGATAGGCATAGTTAGCAAATGAGAGGTTTTGATAGCGAACAAACAATGTATTTACCTTGATAGTGTTCAAACGTCATAATATATATATATATAGCAGTTCTGTCCCTGATGGACACACGTCTAGATCATCCGCTCTCAAAACTCCGCCATCTCTCTCCCCACATCCACCACTGCTGGCGGCGCACCTCCAACTGCGCAACGCTATGCGCTGTTAACAGCCAACAGCGCAACACTAATATATCCCAACAATGCAAACCAGCCACAGACTGCACACAGCACAGTCAGTGATTTTCATACAGAGCGCTACATGGCGTTACCAACATAAAAACCTAAACAGCCTACTTACAGCGTGTACAGGTACAGTTGCCCATGCAGCTTCAACACGATACCACATTTCATCAAGAGTAGTGACTGGCGTATTGTGACGAGCCAGTTGCTCGGCCACCATTGATCAGACGTTTTCAATTGGTGAGAGATATGGGGAGGGCAGCAATCGAACAGTTTCTGTATCCAGAAAGGCCTGTACAGGACCTGGAATTGCGGTCGTGCATTATTCTGCTGAAATATTTGGTTTCGCAGGGATCGAATGAAGGGTATAGCCACGCTTCCAATGTGGGTTCACCACGATGTCGCCAAACACGGATGCGACCATCATCATACTGTAAACAGAACCTGGATTCATCCGAAAAGATGACGTTTTGCCATTCGTGCACTGGGGTTCGTCGTTGAGTACACCATCGTATGCGCTCCTGTCTGTGATGCAGCGTCAAGAGTAACCGCAGCCATGGTCTCCTAGCTGATAGTCCAGGCTGCTGCAAACGTCGTCGAACTGTTCGTGCAGATGGTTGTTGTCTTGAAAACGTCCTCAAATGTTTACTCAGGGATCGAGTCGTGGCTGCACGATCCGTTACAGCCATGCGGATAAGAAGTCTGTCATCTCGACTGCTAGTGACACGTGGCCGTTGGGATCCAGCACTGCGTTCCGTATTACCCTCCTGAACCCACCGATTCCATATTCTGCTAACAGTCATTGGATCTCGACCAACTCGAGCAGCAATGTCGCGATACGATAAACCACAAAAGCGATAGGCTACAATCCGCCTTCATCCAAGTCGGTATCGTGATGGTACGCATTTCTCCTCCTTACACGAGGCATAACGACAACGTATCACCGGGCAACGCCGGGCAACTGCTTTTTTTGTATGAGAATTCGGTTGGAAACTTTCCTCGTGTCAGCACGTTGTAGGTGTCGCCACCGGCGACAATTTTTTGTGAATGCTCTGAAAAGCTAATCATTTGCATATCACAGCATCTTCTTGCTGTCGGTTAAATTTCGCGTCTGTAGCACGTCATCTTCATGGTGCAGCAATTTTAATGGCCAGTAGTGTATGTATTGAACTGGGGACCTAGAATCGACGGAGATGGCTCATCCCTGTCGTAGCCCTCAGGGGTACACAACCCCACAACAGGCTATAGCAGTCCACTCACCCCACCGTCACCCCACACCGAACCCAGGGTTATTGTGCAATTCGGCCCCCAGTGGAGCCCTCCCTCCGGGAACGCTTTCTAGCTTTAAAAGGTTTCAGCTTTTCACATTTAACCAAATATAACATTGATGACGATAATTTATGGCAATGTTTGCCGACAAGATAAAGAATGCAACCTTTAACACTAGATTGCGTACTCACGGCAGTTCTCCTTGGCCGTTTTTTGGTACGACTTGGAAAGAGAGAAAAATTAATGAATGATCGCCGATGCGTCGGTTCCCGATTGTGTTCAGGAGACGTACAGATTGATTGCGCGAAAATAGTTTCTCAAATGACCTCTTAACCCGGATTGCTTTCACGCAATCAGACTCTTCAATGAAATTACCTAGGGGACCTATTTGAATAATACAAAAAATTGGAAATAAATGCAAAACAGTGAAATTTTGTAAAAAAAAATTGTCAGATCGGAAATTGAACACATCAATGGTCTCCTAAATACAATCGAGACACCGCGATAAAGGGCGAACCTATAACAAAGTTTATTTAAACATAAACATTATTTGTCGTTAATTTACAGAAAAGAATAAGCATAGATTTTCTGTACAGTGAAGCATCAATATATTGTCAAAGAACAAAGGCGTTAAACTATAAACATTAACAAATTTACAATGAATACAAAACTTACATTTTTATGTTTTTCTCATACATGGAGCAGTCCAACAATCGCTGCTTTTGTATGTGTGATATTTTGTAAGAATTAAATGTCCTTGCGTGCGCGTATTATTTTTTATCGTCACAAGGTTTACAAAAGCGTTTTTTTTTCTTGGTGATAACGTGGTTTTTCACACTAAATGAAAAATAACTTGTAGCGGTGCAACACAACACGTCTTAACAAGTCGGCAACCAAACATCAAAGGTATTTAAGTACATGTTAACATATCGACGACCAGAAGTACAACTAACTATAAAGACTGTAGAATTTTCCTAACCAATGATAAATTGTTCTTTCTTCTGTTTCGCAGCTTCTTGCTATCAAGCGCTGCGGCAATGATTTTAAATCTCTGCGCCCAGCGAGTCATAGTGTTTAAAACTACCTTTTAAACGCGGGCCACGCGTCTTGGTATAGGCGCACGTTATAAATAGATTTCGTTTCTTTACTCTCGCGTTGTCATGCTTAGTATCATTACAAACTACAGCTCGATGGCTGTCCTTTTCTCATATGCAAAATGTCTGAATTCCAATAATATCACAGCCTCATTCCAGATGAATGTAACCCAAATGTTTGCATGGTAGAGTAATTATTCTCTACGTGTATGTGGAGACAGCGTTTGCACCGCATTCGCCAACATAGTGTAACTGAGGCGGAATAAGAACAACCAGCCCGCATTCGCCGAGGCAGGTGGAAAACCGGCTTAAAAAACATCCACAGGCTGACCCCACACCGGACGTCGACGCTAATCCGCAGGGCGAATTCGTGCCGGAACTGGCATGTCTTCCCGCTCTAGAAGCAGTGCGTTAGACCGCACGGCTAGCCCGGCGGGCTGAAGAACCAGTACAAGGGTGATCTTCTCTAGCATCTACAGCTTTCCTCCATGGCTCAGTAGCACCGCACATTTACATGCTTAGACCACACCCACTTTAGCACAAGCCAATCACAAGCTAGAGCTCGGCATTCGAAGTTGGGAGACCGTTCCCCTACTCTGCATACACAGTGACTTTAAAAATTAATTGGAAGAAAAGAAAAAAAGATTCAGATTCGTGCCCTCTTTCCGACACGTTTACACCATGTCTCTGCTAAAAGCATGACTTGGGTGGACCCACAGCCCTCCATAAAAAGATCGCTATCTCTCTTGTTGCGTCCATTACGAACATTCTAAAGAAGGGCCGTAAAGTCGCTAAAAGCCTAGTGCCTTCACAAATATGTTTTGTAGCAGAGTCTTAATGCCTGTGTGCCACTGTCCTTTCCCACGGAATTCGTAGAAACTCTCAGCCATCTCACCTGCTTTCTATCTAATAAGGGCCCATAGTCAGCTTTATTGCTGGCCATCAGCAGAGCATTCGCAGAATGCGTAGTCAGAGCTGCGGTGAGTCCTCAGCCCTTGTCAGCCCACCTGGACGTGGCCACCAACTGACCGGCACCACCCCCTGTGTCTGCACAATTAGACCAGGGGACTTGGCTGTCGGCAAACGTTTTCACCCAGATGCTACAGGAAAAAGCTCCCTTGGCTCCGAGCTGCCGTGCGATTTTACTGCTGACAACTCGGCACCCTCCTTTGAACACAGATACAACCTACCACTGTGCCTTCTCTAGAGCACGCAAGCAAGAGCATTAACTACTGCCTACCATTTCATCATATGAATGAGTTGAGATCGTATCAAATGTAGAAACCAAGTAATAAAGGTCACAAAATTTTGTACGTGGCTGCACGTTCAGAGACCGTGAATAGTTACAATTGAAAGAAAACAACCCTCGGTCACTAGTTTTGACTAATTAAGCGGGTTTCGTGTCTTCCTCAGAATTTAAATCAAAGAATGGTCTATAACATGGTCACAGAATTATGACTAAAAACGAAAGGGTGTTTCAAAAATGACCGGTATATTTGAAACGGCAATAAAAACTAAACGAGCAGCGATAGAAATACACCGTTTGTTGCAATATGCTTGGGACAGCAGTACATTTTCAGGCAGACAAACTTTCGAAATTACAGTAGTTACAATTTTCAACAACAGATGGCGCTGCGGTCTGGGAAACTCTATAGTACGATATTTTCCACATATCCACCATGCGTAGCAATAATATGGCGTAATCTCTAAATGAAATTACCCGAAACCTTTGACAACGTGTCTGGCGGAATGGCTTCACGTGCAGATGAGATGTACTGCTTCAGCTGTTCAATTGTTTCTGGATTCTGGCGGTACACCTGGTCTTTCAAGTGTCCCCACAGAAAGAAGTCACAGGGGTTCATGTCTGGCGAATAGGGAGGCCAATCCACGCCGCCTCCTGTATGTTTCGGATAGCCCAAAGCAATCACACGATCATCGAAATAGTCATTCAGGAAATTAAAGACGTCGGCCGTGCGATGTGGCCGGGCACCATCTTGCATAAACCACGAGGTGTTCGCAGTGTCGTCTAAGGCAGTTTGTACCGCCACAAATTCACGAAGAATGTCCAGATAGCGTGATGCAGTAACCATTTCCGATCTGAAAAATCGGCCAATGATTCCTTTGGAAGAAATGGCGGCCAAGACCAGTACTTTTTGAGGATGCAGGGACGATGGGACTGCAACATGGGGCTTTTCGGTTCCCCATATGCGCCAGTTCTGTTTATTGACGAAGCCGTCCAGGTAAAAATAAGCTTAGTCAGTAAACCAAATGCTGCCCCATGCATATCGCCGTCATCAATCCTGTGCACTATATCGTTAGCGAATGTCTCTCGTGCTGCAATGGTTGCGGCGCTGAGGGGTTGCCGCGTTTGAATTTTGTATGGATAGAGGTGTAAACTCTGGCGCATGAGACGATACGTGGACGTTGGCGTCATTTGGACCGCAGCTGCAACACGGCGAACGGAAACCCGAGGCCGCTGTTGGATCACCTGCTGCACTAGCTGCGCGTTGCCCTCTGTGGTTGCCGTACGCGGTCGCCCTACCTTTCCAGCACGTTCATCCGTGACGTTCCCCGTCTGTTGAAATTTTTCAAACAGATCCTTTATTGTATCGCTTTTCGGTCCTTTGTTTACATTAAACCTCCGTTGAAAACTTCGTCTTGTTGCAACAACACTGTGTTCTAGGCAGTGGAATTCCAACACCAGAAAAATCCTCTGTTCTAAGGAATAAACCATGTTGTCTACAGCACACTTGCACGTTGTGAACAGCACACGCTTACAGCAGAAAGACGACGTACAGAATGGCGCACCCACAGACTGCGTTGTCTTCTATATCTTTCACATCACTTGCAGCGCCATCTGTTGTTGAAAATTGTAACTACTGTAATTTCGAAAGTTTGTCCGCCTGAAAATGTACTGTTGTCCCAAGCATATTGCAACAAACGGTGTATTTCTATCGCTGCTCGTTTAGTTTTTATTGCCGTTTCAAATATACCGGTCATTTTTGAAACACTCTGTATGATACAGAGTATAAGTACGGAATCATTGTGAAAGACCTGTACCACGCAAGTAACGAGCAGCCCTTAGTGGCTCGCCATCATAGTTTTCCTTATCTTAAATATCTTTGTAACTAATGACATTTTGGCATATTTATTATTTTTTAAATGACATTTAATTACTTCCACTCTTTCACGATAATACCGTACTTATACTCTGTATCATACGTTTTTAGTCATAATTTTGTGACCATGTTATAGACCATTCTTTGATTGAAATTCTGAGGAAGACACTCCTAGCAGTGTTGAAACCCGGTTAATTCGTAAAAAATACTGACAGAGGGCTGTTTTCTTTCAGTTGTAATAAAGATCACCTTCCCTATGAACATAAAGCAGCATAACACACTACCAAAAGTGATAGTGCCCTGCCATCTCTCACTCTAAGACAAATAAATATGTATGTGACGTTTTTGTGCATACAGACGAATGATTACAATTTCAGATAACTTGTAAGATTTATTCAAGATAAAGAGCTTCTCACATTCAGCCAGTAATGCCACGTTGGGGTTTGGGAAGACAACCTGTAGAAACTCACATAGTGTGCGAGCGGGTAACATGATTATCCCAGTATGGCTTATCATGAAGGGCAACAAAACGGGCTGTAGAATATCGTCCACTTACCGTTATGCTGTAAGAGAGTCGTCGATGACAATCACGGGGATCCTGCTATGAAAAGGAATTGTACCCCACACCATCACTCATTATTGTCGGACCCTACATGTACATCTACATCCATACTCCGCAAGCCACCTGACGGTGTGTGGCGGAGGTTACCTTGAGTACCTGTATCGGTTCTCCCTTCTATTCCAGTCTCGTATTGTTCGTGGAAAGAAGGATTCTCGGTATGCCTCTATGTGGGCTCTAATCTCTCTGATTCCATCCTCATGGTCTCTTCGCGAGATATACGTAGGAGGGAGCAATATACTGCTTGACTCTTTGGTGAAGGTATGTTCTCGAAACTTTGACAAAAGCCCGTACCGAGCTACTGAGCGTCTCTCCTGCCGAGTCTTCCACTGGAGTTTATCTATCATCTCCGTAACGCTTTCGCGATTACTAAATTATCCTGTAACGAAGCGCGCTGCTCTCCGTTGGATCTTCTCTATATCTTCTATCAACCCTATCTGGTACGGATCCCACACTGCTGAGGAGTATTCAAGCAGTGGGCGAACAAGCGTACTGTAACCTACTTCCTTTGCTTTCGGATTGCATTTACTTAGGATTCTTCCAATGAATCTCAGTCTGGCATCTGCTTTACCGACGATCAACATTATATGATCATTCCATTTCAAATCACTCCTAATGCGTACTCCCAGATAATTTATGGTATTAACTGCTTCCAGTTGCTGACCTGCTACTTTGTAGCTAAATGATAAAGGATCTATCTTTCTGTGTATTCGCAGCACATTACACTTGTCTACGTTGAGATTCAATTGCCATTCCCTGCACCATGCGTCAATTCGCTGCAGATCCTCCTGCATTTCAGTACAATTTTCCATTGTTACGACCTCTCGATACACCACAGCATCATCTGTAAAAAGCCTCAGTGAACTTCCGATGTCATCCACCAGGTCATTTATGTATATTGTGAATAGCAACGGTCCTATGACACTTCCCTGCGGCACACCTGAAATCACTCTTACTTCGGAAGACTTCTCCCCATTGAGAATGACATGCTGCGTTCTGTTATATAGGAACTCTTCAATCCTATCACACAATTGGTCTGATAGTCCATATGCTCTTACTTTGTTCATTAAACGACTGTGGGGAACTGTATCGAACGCCTTGCGGAAGTCAAGAAACACGGCATCTACCTGTGAACCCGTGTCTACGGCCCTCTGAGTCTCGTGGACGAATAGCGCGAGCTGGGTTTCACATGACCGTCTTTTTCGAAACCCATGCTGATTCCTACAGAGTAGATTTCTAGTCTCCAGAAAAGTCATTATACTTGAACACAATACGTGTTCCAAAATTCTACAACTGATCGACGTACGGCGGGCGACAGTCAGCTTGCTACCCTCCCGCTGCCCGGGGCATCTCTAGACACGCCTTTGGACTGGTATCTAATAGACTGCGTAATAGAAGAGAACACGGTCCGTAACAGGCTGTAATGTAGACAGTCATTATTTAAATCCTATGATTAGCTAATTTTGACAATTTGTCATTTTCAAAGCACCTTGCAAAATACCTACTTACATGTGTACCATAATGTACTGCATGTCGTAACTGTCAAATGATTTTTCACTATATGTAAAAATTTAAAAACAATTTGACAGTCACGACACTTAATATGTAATATCACACACGTAAGTAGTAAAAACTTTGAGGTTCGCCGATGACATTGTAATTCTGTCAGAGACAGCAAAGGACTTGGAAGAGCAGTTGAACGGAATGGACAGTGTCTTGAAAGGAGGATATAAGATGAACATCAACAAAAGCAAAACGAGGATAATGGAATGTAGTCAAATTAAGTCAGGTGATGCTGAGGGAATTAGATTAGGAAATGAGACACTTAAAGTAGTAAAGGAGTTTTGCTATTTAGGGAGTAAAATAACTGATGATGGTCGAAGTAGAGAGGATATAAAATGTAGACTGGCAATGGCAAGGAAAGCGTTTCTCAAGAAGAGGAATTTGTTAACATAGAGTATAGATTTAAGTGTCAGGAAGTCGTTTCTGAAAGTATTTGTATGGAGTGTAGCCATGTATGGAAGTGAAACATGGACGATAACTAGTTTGGACAAGAAGAGAATAGAAGCTTTCGAAATGTGGTGCTACAGAAGAATGCTGAAGATAAGGTGGGTAGATCACGTAACTAATGAGGAGGTATTGAATAGGATTGGGGAGAAGAGAAGTTTGTGGCACAACTTGACTAGAAGAAGGGATCGGTTGGTAGGACATGTTTTGAGGCATCAAGGGATCACAAATTTAGCATTGGAGGGCAGTGTGGAGGGTAAAAATCGTAGAGGGAGACCAAGAGATGAATACACTAAGCAGATTCAGAAGGATGTGGGTTGCAGTAGATACTGGGAGATGAAGAAGCTTGCACAGGATAGAGTAGCATGGAGAGCTGCATCAAACCAGTCTCAGGACTGAAGACCACAACAACAACAACAAGTATAAATATTCCATGGTGCCTGTAAATAACGTTTAAATGAGGTAATCGAATTATTTAAATAAATATCGTCTACATCACAGCCTACTAGGGACCATGTCTTCTTTTAGTAAGCATTTGGAGTCTATTGATCACCAGAAAAACAAACTAACACTATGTCTTCAGTGATGAGACCAACTTCGAAACGAGCCCCGATGAGCAGCGAGCTTGTTTGGAGACACCCCAGAAAGACTTCAGGGTAGCAGCAAGACAGTCGCCCACCATCCGCGCAGCGCAGCGGTAAATCGACGATATTCAACGTCCCGTTTTATTGCCCTTGGGGATAAGCTGTCCTTGGCGTATGTTCCAGCAAGATAATGCCTGATCTCACACTATGTGAATTTGTGCTGGTCGTCTTCGTGCATGTCAAATCCTACCTCACCAGCAAGTTCACCAGATCTCTCCGCAACTGATAATTAAAGGAGCATTATGGGCAGGGACCTCCAACCAGCTCGGGATTTTGACGATCTAACACGCCAATACGACAGAATTTGGCTCAATAGCCCACAGGAGCGCATCCAACAATTCTATCCATTAATGGCTATCCGAGTATCTCCACAAAAGCCAGTATAACGCGTTATTGGCTTGTTTAATTTGTGTAGCTCTATCTATTGTATACATCATCCAATCTTTTGACATTGTAATCATTTGTCTTTACATGTACATCACGTCTACCAGTTACCACAGAATTCGGACAAGTCCCTCGTGGTGCCTTTTCCTTTTCATTTTCTTCCTCTGAGCGTATTCGAGGAAATCAGATCACACTATCTGATCAAAAGTATTAGACAAGCCCTATGTAGTGGGGTATTGAGGACTGTGAGGCGGAGACAAGCATTGGCAGCAGAATGGAGCGTTCTGTAGACGTCAGCGACTTCGAACGTGGACGACTTGGTGGATGTCAGGTGAGTAACATATTTATGGGGGACACCTCAACATTTCTCAAGAATCCCAAGTCGACTGACGGTAATGTCACTATGAAGTGGAAAGGCGAAAGACCAACTGCCGCTATTCTAACACCTGGCAGACCTCATGTATTGACGAAGAGCATTGCAGAGGGCCGTTGTAAAATATTTCCTTAAACCAGAGGGGAGACAAACACTCGCGAGTTCCAGATTTCTGTCAGCAGTCGTGTTACACAGTGACTGTGCGTAGGGAATTGAAACGAATGGATGACAATGCTCGAGCAGCTCGTCATAAGTAATACATACCTATATTAAATACTCAATGACGCTTCACGTGATGCGAAGAGCGACGTCGCAGGACAGCCCAATACTGGTAATGAGTGATCTCTAGTGATGAATGAGACTACACTCTGTGGCAATCCAGTGGAAGCATTTTTGTTTGGCGAAGGTCAGCGTTACTTGCCATCATGTTTAACGCCAACAGTGATTACGAACAGTTGGTGTTAATTATGGAGGTGGTACTGGTAGTTAGGTTTTGGTCCCACTATTGGGATAAAGAAAACGCTAAGTGTGGAAGTCTGTCAACATATTTTACAGCATTGTGACTGCACACAATAGAGGAACACTTCCTAGAAGATGATCCTAGTGACAATGTAGCCTGTCATACAGCAGCGTCTGGGAGGCAGTGGCTTGTGGTCAATAATATATCTAAAAATGACTAACATGCCAGGTGTCGCAACCTTCACCAATGGAGTACATACTGGATGCGTTAGAACGTCGACTTCGTTTATGATCCAAGTACCCAACATCAGTACTGCCATTAGCTTTGGCTCCATAGGAAGATCGGGCTGTCAGTGCTCCACACACATCCTAACATTTCGTTTGAAAGTCTTCTCAGCAGAGCTGAAACCATCATAAACGTGGAGGCTGGCGACACTCCTGGTTAGTGCCCAATTGTAGAATACTTTTGGTCAGGTAGTGTATTCATGTCACGGATGCACATCAGGTACTTATTGTGCAAGACGTGTTGGTCTCCTGACCCTCATTGCTTACATATTTCGCCATCACAATCATATTCCGCACATCAAGATGCTTCATTCAAACCCAAACTCGATCAGATATTGTCAATGTTGTATGAATTCATGTAAACGATATGCAAATAACAAGTAAATCGCAAATGCGCACCCAGATTGAAATACTCGAGGCTGGCGTACACACACATATTCCAGACATGACGGTAACAAAAGCTTTTAGTTCAGGAGAGGCAAACCGCATGCCAGGAAGCTGATCCCTTCAGAGGACGAGTCAACCTATCTACGCCAGCCGGCAACCGCCCGTAGAGCAACCAGCGTTTGCCCGAGTGAAAGGGAGAACGACCCCGTGTTCGGCTTAAAAGCAGATTCCGCTACATTGTGTGGGAGCGCCCGGCCTACGCATTCTTTACAAACATAGCATGCAGTTTCAGAGTTTTTCACAGGGAGACAGCAAACGCCAAGCGCCGATGCTACAGATTTCCGGATTGGTCGCCTTAAACGAAATGTCATTCTCCTGTTTTAGAAGAGCAATGCTGTTGTCACTCTTGGAGCGAGTACACATAACGAGAGCGTGTGCGCTCGTACGTGTACTCAAAGAGCGAGGAACAAGTCTCTCCTCAGTACTTCACTAGGAGAGCACCTCTGTCAAGAGCAAATCGGAATGCGACTCTATATTGAGTCCTTGCGATTAAGTGTTGTTCACTGTGTTTACCGTCACACTTATTGTGCGGTGTGAACGGACAGAGTTATAGTTAAATGCCTGCGAGTGAATTTTTGAGTGGCATCGCAGTGGACTGGTTATCTGACAGGTGTACCATGACAATAGTTAGACTAGGGGCGAATAGGAGTCCTTGACTTCATCAAGGCGTAGGGAGAGACTGATTGGCGAAGGTCAATCCAGATCGAATGAGAGTAATCTTATTCGTCAGCAGCGAGCGGCGCAGACTGCAGTCATCGCAGATTGCGGTATTGTGCGCTACAGCTCTTGCGAGCCCCATATTTCCTCCACAACAGTACACTTCACTGCATTTCACATGCAACTGCCTCGACCGTACATAGCAACATTCTAATGGATAATTATTCAAGTTGAGTAGGCGCGGCTCTCAGCCATTCTGCCAAGTCAATAACAATCTTAAACTTTGTATAGAAATTTCATTAGCGAATCCTATCCTTATGAGGCAACTTCACATTCCGAAAAGAACCTGGAAATAACTTGTTCAGTTCATAACTAAAAATGCCATTGTGATTTCTCAGAATTTTTGCAAAATAAATAATAATTTTCGTTAGTTTCATGTTTTTCTTACACTAACTAGCACTACTCCAGTACCCAAGTATCCCACTAGTTACGTAAGAAATTTTGTGAATTTTTGTGTCATTTCCTTACAGCGGACGACTCCATAAGATGTTTATTGCTGAAAGTTTTTCAGGCATTTCTCTTTAGAACGTTAGTAGCGTCTGTCTGACTTCTGTAGTAGTGTGGGGGTGGAAATTGCGTCTTGCAGGAGCCACAGGGTAAAGGGTACATTTCACAGATTAATCCGTTTCCAGAATGGCAGAATAGCACCCACGTCGCTCACAACTGGAACAATACTTTCGCCAGGAAGGCTTCCAGAATCACGCCTCTTAGTTTCCGTATCGTCTGAGAACACGGAAACTACTAACTTCACAAGTAAATAGCTAATTGTTCTTTCGTAGCTTACTTTTAATTTCTTAATATTTGTTATTCGAACCTAAATCAACATATACATATTCACGCGAATGTCGCGTTCAAAGCTAGAATCATTCTACTTTTAGCAGACCTTAATTAAATATTGTGATACCGTATCGCAACATTACAGGAGTCATTTTTTGGCGTCGTCCCAGGTTACCAGTGCGGAACACAAATAAAGTTCCTTACTCAGCATACTCATTCTTTCCCTTCTAAGGCACATTCCTACGAATTATTTTTCTTGCGTTAAAACTGGTGTACGTACAATGGTTTACTGTTGCCTTTGGTAGATATTTGTAGAAGAGATTCGTTCCAAACAAGTTTCAGTTTTTAAAAAAAGCTTCCACTATTTTAAAAAGCTTGACATGTTTAAGTCGTGGAGTATGCGATCTGTTATTCTTTAGAAGCTTTTTCGTGTTGATCGCAAACTATATTTCAGACAATTCGCAATCAATACTAATCATAATTGTATTTTAGCCTCCGTGTTAGGTAAAGAACTTTCAATGGGATTTCACATTTATTCACCATTTTTTGCCTTAATTTAGCCACCATTTTACCATTACATTGTAGGAAAAACAAGGACGCTACGTTGTATTGACTTGTATTGCGATTGGCTGAATATATATATCTTTTGTAATTGACGTCATCACCGTAGCTTTGGATTCGATGATGCAACAAATTATCATTATATATGATATTTGCTAACTAGACTTACGATCTCACCTGACAAGCCATCAATCGTCGACTTCACTCGAAATGGAATAACTTAAGTGTGCTACACCTTCCATTCATTTAGGTCGTTAACTTTTTGTCATCTGAGAATTTTGCTCTAAAGCAACCTTAATTGAAAAAGTCATGAACAACTGCTTATAACAAAGACTGAGAATCTGCCAAATCTATTAAGGGTTGTCTCAGGAGTTTCTAGAGGTATCGACTCTAGATCAGGTTTGCCTATTGTAATGTCTGATTTACTAACTTAGTGCTTTTACGTTGACTCAAAAATATGCAGTTTAGAGGAATTACATCGTTTCTCTTTCCCATGAGTTCCACACCGACAAATGGCATGCTTGTGGAGACTACAGAAAATCCTCTTAACATCTGGCAGCAGTTATTGATTAATATTACTACAACTACAGGAGGGCACACGAATAGGTGACAAATTTTAAGACTGAATAAAAATTGTACATATAGTTACATTTCATTCAATTTTATTGCAATGTCATCAGTCAGTTCTTTTCCCATCTAGTGTTTCGCCATGGGCGAGCGTGGACGTTTATGTATTCAACAGCTTGTTTAGGTGGTTCTGTATGCTGAACGGTAAAGTGCCTCAGCAACGAGAAAAAGATGTAGAACAACGTTCCACATGCGTTGGGCTCCATCAGGGAATACAATTCTCTAACGAACGAAAGAATTTGAAGAAGAAGGAAGTGTTTTTGGAAGGGAAACGGCCTCGGGCAGCGACTGTTGTTTTCTGGAAAACATCGCAGTGCTGCCTTTCGCCATTCAATCAAGCACCGTGGAACCCGCATACGTGGCACGGGAAAAGCTCGGCTGCAAACCGCAGATCCTATCGAATGCTCGTGGGCAAGTTATTGGTGGCCGGCTTACCTGCCCTGACTTAAAGTTCCGGTTAGCGTAACCCCGCTGACTTGGTTTGTCTGCGGCCGACGATTCCTTAGTGCCGCGAGTGCCGTTTCCCACGGTTTGCACAGTTTAAAACACTTGTCTCCGTTGATTAAACTGTTAGCTGTATCTTGTTACGTTTCTGCAATGACAGACTCAGAACATTTACGCAAGCGATAGGCACTTGATGTTTCCGCAATTAATGCCGTTTCCTATATCAAGACAATGTTCAGCAACAGCAGATTTTTTGACCGATCTAGTCTTGTGTGACGTCTGTGTTCAACTCACATTGCAACACGTCCCGCCGGTGACACGGGATCTTTTATATTATTGGTTTCCTTAAGCCTAACTCGACCTTTGCCGAACGCATCACAGTTTGCAATCGCCATGGAAGAGAAATTTCATTTGGGGTTTCTTAAGGACTCTGCTGGTGGAGAAGGGCGGACCGCCAACGTAGGACATTAAAACAATACTAGATGTTTTCTCAGTTTCTTTTGTAAGTCTAACGAGTGCTGATCGGAGTGCTTCGAGAATCTAGTCATCGGAATACGGTATCTGGACAAACACAGAGCGGAGGTCTCTGGGCTTTGCTGACAAACTCTCTGGAACTGAGATAGCTCGAGCCATACACACACACACACACACACACACACACACACACACATATATATATATATATATATATATATATATATATATATATAACTGCCATGGAATGATAATGAGCAGCTGCCACGTGGAAATATTTTGCAGTTACACAAGACGATCCGACATTACGCCAGTTCAACTCTCAAAAGTTTATTACGTCGGGAAAGCCTCAAACTACACAGTTATTGTAATAATTATAATACTTACAAAATGCAAACACTGTAGATCATAGAAGCAGCAGATCGGTAATTCGAGTACCCTAGTTAGTAAGAACCCTTGTCGATCTACACTCCTGGAAATTGAAATAAGAACACCGTGAATTCATTGTCCCAGGAAGGGGAAACTTTATTGACACATTCCTGGGGTCAGATACATCACATGCTCACACTGACAGAACCACAGGCACATAGACACAGGCAACAGAGCATGCACAATGTCGGCACTAGTACAGTGTATATCCACCTTTCGCAGCAATGCAGGCTGCTATTCTCCCATGGAGACGATCGTAGAGATGCTGGATGTAGTCCTGTGGAACGGCTTGCCATGCCATTTCCACCTGGCGCCTCAGTTGGACCAGCGTTCGTGCTGGACGTGCAGACCGCGTGAGACGACGCTTCATCCAGTCCCAAACATGCTCAATGGGGGACAGATCCGGAGATCTTGCTGGCCCGGGTAGTTGACTTACACCTTCTAGAGCACGTTGGGTGGCACGGGATACATGCGGACGTGCATTGTCCTGTTGGAACAGCAAGTTCCCTTGCCGGTCTAGGAATGGTAGAACGATGGGTTCGATGACGGTTTTGATGTACCGTGCACTATTCAGTGTCCCCTCGACGATCACCAGTGGTGTACGGCCAGTGTAGGAGATCGCTCCCCACACCATGATGCCGGGTGTTGGCCCTGTGTGCCTCGGTCGTATGCAGTCCTGATTGTGGCGCTCACCTGCACGGCGCCAAACACGCATACGACCATCATTGGCACCAAGGCAGAAGCGATTCTCATCGCTGAAGACGACACGTCTCCATTCGTCCCTCCATTCACGCCTGTCGCGACACCACTGGAGGCGGGCTGCACGATGTTGGGGCGTGAGCGGAAGACGGCCTAACGGTGTGCGGGACCGTAGCCCAGCTTCATGGAGACGGTTGCGAATGGTCCTCGCCGATACCCCAGGAGCAACAGTGTCCCTAATTTGCTGGGAAGTGGCGGTGCGGTCCCCTACGGCACTGCGTACGATCCTACGGTCTTGACGTGCATCCGTGCGTCGCTGCGGTCCGGTCCCAGGTCGACGGGCACGTGCACCTTCCGCCGACCACTGGCGACAACATCGATGTACTGTGGAGACCTCACGCCCCACGTGTTGAGCAATTCGGCGGTACGTCCACCCGGCCTCCCGCATGCCCACTATACGCCCTCGCTCAAAGTCCGTCAACTGCACATACGGTTCACGTCCACGCTGTCGCGGCATGCTACCAGTGTTAAAGACTGCGATGGAGCTCCGTATGCCACGGCAAACTGGCTGACACTGACGGCGGCGGTGCACAAATGCTGCGCAGCTAGCGCCATTCGACGGCCAACACCGCGGTTCCTGGTGTGTCCGCTGTGCCGTGCGTGTGATCATTGCTTGTACAGCCCTCTCGCAGTGTCCGGAGCAAGTATGGTGGGTCTGACACACCGGTGTCAATGTGTTCTTTTTTCCATTTCCAGGAGTGTACTTTTAGCTATGCCACATGTTTTGCACAGTTATAGCCCTCCCTTTTTTACTATTCCTCTGGTATCTGCTTCTAGAAAACTCAACTATATTATGAAGACGTTGCACTGAAGACTATTTGCAAAGGGAGACTCATGAGTTCAATACAGTATAGATGGCATCAACCCTCATAAATTTTTGCCGATAGATGTAAGACTATTTACTGATATACATACGAAACGTATGTCAGGAGACTTTCATATATACAGATGGGACCTTGCCATTATTAAGGAAGCTGTGAAATACGAAATAACCAAATAGTCAAAATCCTTACTGCTGACACACAGTAGAAATTCGTTACAAAAATTAATATATCGTAACTGCAGAAATATAGTAGTCTGATGGCAGTTACGAAATAAATAAATGTTGAAGGTTACTGGATTCTTACAAATTATCCTGCAATAGTCAAGATCGCAAAAGTTAATTATAACTGTTTTTAACTAGTTTCGGCCAAAACAGCAAGCCATCTGCATTTCTGAAATTTTGTAAAACTTACACATAACGGAGAGTAGAGTGTGACAAACAGTCATTATGACAAACGTCACATCACGTCAATACAAACCAAGTCAGACACGTACAGCAACATTTGTCATATTTGGTATGTATTGACTTTGCGAAACTTTTGCCATATTGATCGCGTCACTCTACTTTCTCTCATTCCAGTTCCACATAAAACTTTATACCTGAAGCTGGCTGGCTGTTAGTAATTAATATAAATAAGTTTTTCGCTCTTGACTAACAAACGATTATTTATAAGAATCCAGTTACGTTTAAAATAAAACGTTTTGAATGAAATATCGGTGGCCAAAACTAAGTACCAAAACGTTAATAGTTACGCAGGCTACAGCAAACGCTACCTAAAAACTTCCAGAATTCCGTGCATAAAAACATCATTCTTCTGGGAATCTTACTTCGGATTCTATTGGTCTTAGAAAGACAAAGTGAAGTGTTTTGATAGCCCATGGGCTAGGGACGATTTATGTAGCCAACAGAAGGATCGTCTTAGTGTCACTGTCCTACAGTATATGAATATTTCACAATTCCTCCTGCTTATTTAAAAAAAGAGCAAAACGGTTGGCTCTTTTTGCATTTGATGCAGTCCACGGTGCGCTTTAAGGCGTTAATGCAGGCTCAATTAGTTTACCGGTGATTCCTTATCAAACAACAAAAAAGGGATTTTTTGCAATTTTTTCGCACCACCAATGAGCAGCTAATTCCAAGATTGCTGTGGGCAGTAAATGGCTGACATTTTTGTGATATAGTTGTATGTTTCCAGTCTCGAATAAAATTGAAAATTTTCTTGATATCTTCATCCCTTTCCTAAGTCCAGACGTTCGAAGTTACCCAACTTCTACACACAAAGTACGTACATAAATTCTAAATACTCTAAATAATAAATAACTGCTGAAAATTGCTCAAAATTTTTCGCGTTATTCTCAAGGCATTTATTTATAAGGGAAATATTGCAGTTTTGAAAAATCATTATTAGTTCAGGGGCAATTCCTTAAGAAACCATAGAAAGAGCTTTACATTACCATTTTTCGTACCGAAACTGAGCCGTGGATTCCAAGAATGCTACGCAAAGGAAATGGCTGTAATTTTCACTCTATATTTTTAAGATCTCGGTCTCTAGCTATCTTGAAAATTTCATTGATATATTTATCTTTTCCAGAGATACAGAGATACAAAGTTACTTTACGTGTACGCGTAAAATACGCACGTAAAATCCTTTGTGGTACGAAATCTAAATAATAAATAGCCGCAGAAAGTTGCTCAAATTTTAATGTTATGTTCCCTAGGCATTTATCTAGAAGTGACACCTTTCCGTTTTCAAAGATATTAACCATTATTGAGAAACACACCAAAAAAGTGTTGTTTTTTTTTGTCCCAAAACCGAGCCGCATATTCCAAGACGGATATGTACAGCAAAAGAGTTCCATTTTTACGACGTATTCCTAAGAATTCGATATCGAACGCCCCTAAACATTCTCTTCATATGTTTTCACATTTCCGAGATGCAGAGGTTCAAAGTTACCCTGCATCCGGCCTCAGGTATAAAATTAGTTTTCCTGACGCATAAACATCTTTTCATATGAGTGAAATGACCTCCAGTTGCAGGAAAATAAAGGGAACCAGTTTAAAAATGCTCCAGTCGTAACTCAAAGTATTAGAATATTTCCTGTTTATTTATAACACTTCGACTGAAAAGTGGGATACCAGTTGCCTCATTCTACCTTCGACAACACTTTTAAACATTTTCCCAAATATTTTGGGATGATAATAAGTTCACGCTTTTTTCGCGAGAGGGAAGAAGACAGTGGCAGTGGAAGACGCTGGAAGATTGTAGACAGTGGTTGTGTTGTAGAGAAAGCTAAGGAGACATGACCGTGTGAGAAAAAAAAAGGGACGGAGTTGTAGTGGAATATAGTTGACAGTGACAGAACAGTGCTTGAGAAAGAGTGAGAGAGGCAATGCCATTGTTAGAGGAATAAAGACAAGGAGAATGTGGAAGTTGGTGGGAGCCAGTGATTATTAGAGGAATTGTCTATGACAATAATGAAGAAAAAGAGTAAGATAGTG
This sequence comes from Schistocerca cancellata, assembly GCF_023864275.1. Classification (NCBI taxonomy): domain Eukaryota; kingdom Metazoa; phylum Arthropoda; class Insecta; order Orthoptera; family Acrididae; genus Schistocerca; species Schistocerca cancellata. Next base: position 123,349,993 of record NC_064631.1, read on the forward strand.
ACAAGGAGACTAAACAGCAGCAGTGGGAAAGAATGAAGGAGATAGTAGCAGTAAGAAAGACCAACAGGGACACAGTGTCACGGAGAAGAGGCAGTAGTAGTATGAGAGAACGAAGGAGACTGTGGCTGAGACACAGGAAACAATGACAGAGGGATACACAGATATAATAGCATTCACTTGGGCTGAATGAGTAAGTCGGAGTGGATCGGTATGAGCGAATTACAGCGATGGACTAGCGGGTGTGAGCGAGTTACAGTTAGGGGAACTTGTGAGAGTGACAAGTAAGCTGCATGTTAAGAAGAATTCGAAAGTGTTCATATGCCAAAATATTTGCAAAAATTTTAACGTTGCTGAGGAAGGTAGAATAAGACTTGTCAGTCAGAGTTTTTTGAGCAGGAGCATAGTCGCTTTTTTTGTGCTCCAATAAGAGAACTGTTCCATTGGTTTAAAATAGTTTGAGATTCGCGTTGGAAACCCACAGCCAAAAAGTGGCAGCTTTTAGAACAATATCACAAAAATCCGTATCGGAAGCATTGTGGAGGAGGAGGAAGGAGGAAGAGATTAGTGTTTAACGTCCCGTCGACAGCGAGGTCATTAGAGACGGAGCGCTAGTTCGGGTGAGGAAAGGATGGGGAAGGAAATCGGCCGTGCCTTTCACAGGAACCATCCCGGCATTTGCCTGAAGCGATTTAGGGAAATCACGGAAAACCTAAATCAGGATGGCCGGAGCCGGGATTGAACCGTCGTCCTCCCGAATGTGAGTCCAGTGTGCTGGGAAGCATTGTTTTACTTTATATGATCTTATTCCTTTGAAATAATTAGTCCGCAAATTGGTTAACTAAACGTGTAGAGGAACATTCTGTTCCAGAGTTCAAATTCAAGAAAAGTCTTTTGTTTTTAATTGAATCTGTGAAAAAGGCATTCCACGTCCATCATTATGATGCGCTTATGTTTTTCAAACCACAGGTTAAACTCAAGGACGATCTGAGCTACACCAAGGATGTCGACCACATCCACATCATTCTGGCATATACAAAGCACAAAAAGGACAAAAATAGAAGCACAAGGAACTTGGGAAAAAAAGAGTCTCACCCTCCACTTCAGCATTTGTATTTCTGCCTGATAACGATCACACGATTTACACAACGTTACCTTCTTATTTGTGTCATGCAAACTGTTTTACGAATGAATAAATCATCTGGCATTGTTCGAACATCAACCGATGTAGAAACGAATATAATGGAACTCCGCTAACTGTCACTACTAACTGAACTCCAACGTTTCAATAAACACCTCTGTACTTTTGGCACTTCAGCAAGCCTTTTACGTTCAACAATTGTCGTAATCTGTGTTTGTTAGGGAGGATTACTGTTCTGTGTTGCTGACTGAGGTAAATAAATAATTTGTGCACTGATAAGTTCAAACTATGGGGTAAATCTCACAGTGTCGATTTTAATACATTAAGTGAACCACAGTTCCCGTCTTATAATGTGTCTATGAATTTTAGGGTCAAATTAACGCATCAGAGGAAGAAAAAATACAAAGACACTAATCGTGTGAAATAGCTGGGTTTTAATTTCAGAACATTTCGTCCGATAATTTTGTGACTCTCCGAAAGAGTGTAATGGCGAAAGAAAAATTTTACTTTTTATAGTATAATGTAAAACCAAACGCAGTAATCTCCACAAGACTGTTTTCCTTCTGTTAGAGTGTTTAATTTCCTCCCTAAATGCTATACTCTACTCTCATTTTCTACTGATATGACCTCTAAAATACTAATTTGTTGGTAAAGTTTTGTGTTTAGAGGGCTTCGAGTGACTGAATAGCTAACAAACAAGTATCAGCCAATAGTTCCGTCGGTCACACTAATTACATTCACTACAAATTACTAAGGTCAGTGCCCCACCATCCTTATTATTATGTTACGTTTAACATTTTAATTACATTTTCTACCTGGTGGCAGCAAAAAACCAAAATGTCTCATCAGATTAAAAAGTGCCTGTAATCTATGTGAAGAGAGCAGAGTGCGACTAACAAAAACGGCTTTTGTTTGTGTCATAACTCCTAATAATGTTTGCAAGAACCTTCGGTACGTACTAGTAAAGTTAATTTCTAATCCTTCGCTTGATTAATAATTTGTTGAATGATAAGTCAGACTCTAAATTGTAAAATGTTCGCTCTATAGTGTTAAAAACGCCAGGAAACAAAGTTAGACGCATTGTGTTTATTTGATACCAAACACTATATACAGTAGCACAGTAGGAAAAGTTATTCGGTCTCTTATGTCTCCACTATGAGTGTAATTATTCGATACCATATTCCAAGCGAGGTATCAGTTCATGTCCACTTGCTTCAATTTTATAGTGTATTTTTATGATTGTCAAGAGTGCTACACTAAAAGTTATAAAGAAGAAATTTATGTTTGAACTAATTAATTATAATTTCCATCGGAACAGCTACTGAAATACTGATTACTGCCTAAAAATCCACAACCTGATAAATATCTTTTCGTTTACCAGCACACTTCGTCATCTACGGCCATCACTTTCACCAACTTTGGATAATGACATTGGTTTGCCTCTATAAAATTTTATCTTTACATAGTGTTGCAGTGTACGCTGTTTCGGTAGCTATGACGACTGCTGTTTTTTCCGACTCTAAATTTAGCAGATGGACATATGTGTGTGTCTCAACTGATACTTGGAATCGTAACAACTGAACAATGGTATCTCTGCACACTGTGTACGTATTTATATGGAGCCATCAAGATAAATTATTAACATGTCAGTGTTAGCATTATACAGTCATGCTTCACGGCACCAGTTGTTCCGTTAACTGGAGGAATTTCGATTCTGTCATGAGGAGAGCGATTTGGACATTGAGATGAATCGCCATTGGAGGGTTTGTTGATTGTATCTAATGGACAGGATGGTCGAATCGTGTTCCATTACAGTGAAATGTCACGCTTGTCGTGTCAATTATGAACGGACACGTTGACTGCATTAATACTGAGGCAATATAGGCTTTCACTGCCTCTTATTAGTCAAGAAGTACCATCCAGTGTAGGACATCGTTGGACAAGAGGAGTGTACATGCTGCCATGATGCCGGTTATCGACTAAACTACTACATAGCTTTAGTTACAAAGTCAGGACTATGACAATAGCCTGACAATAAATAAATGACACAGATCTTTATATCACAGAGTAAAAGAAACAATCTAGTGTTTAGGGGTAATCAATTCTTGACTTTCTCGGGACAAATTGTTATTCTGTTACTGTCCTAACTCCTAATCAGTGGTAAGTCAAATCTGTTCATGATTAACAGCATGTTAGGGATTTTGTCTTTCGAAATGTTTTTGATACTAACACATTATCTAAACTGGGACATCTAGAACTCTTCCCAACTCTTGGAGTGTACCTATTGGCCCAGTCGGTGTCCAGATGACTGTATGAATAACAAAGCTGGCTGCGGATCTTTCTCGTTGTGCTTTGAAATACCACTGCAGTCCTAAATGTCACTATTACACAAAAACGTGAAATCTACGGCTTATACATAGTATAAATAGTCACTCGTACTGAATACCTCTTTAGTAGGTTCAGCAGTACAAATCGGTGAGGAACTCACGAGTCAGTGTTACTACTACATAATCTCAATAACAGTAACGTGAAGCGCATTCTCTCCTCGTTAAATCGCTTACACTGAGATTTTCAGTAATTACTTAAATATCTAGATTTAACTATTGTTAATTTGTCACAAGAAACGTTTAACGTTGACAGTTGTAGCATTTAACGATTTACATTAAATATTCATTATATGATAGGGATCAGTATGAGAACAAAATCACAAGATCGTAATTTCAGAGTACTGAACAAAGATGCTCTTGGTTGTTAATGCATACCGTAAAACAACTTCGGTTATTCCTCTCCTATCACGATGAGATTCTGACAATCCGCAGCGGTTCCATGAATGTTAAAAACAGATTAAACTCATCTATTGTGGATACTGAAGAATACTACAAATGTACATTCATTGGACATAAATGCAAATAACTGCGACCGGTCACTTGTGAAATATTTCATTATTCCTTTGAAGTAGATTTCGAGCCTTTTCAGCCCCTTCTGAAGTTACATCTGAACAGACTCGGAAACTAGTTCACGGAGATAGAGATACACTAATTAGTAATTGGTCATTGTTATCTATGTTTGTATCCAGTTATGCAATTATGTGTAAATCTCGCGTGGCTGTTTCCAGTTGTACTTCACTGTATATCCTCAAAGTTGCAAACATATTACTTCTTATTGTGAGATAGTACAATATTTAATATTTGGATTGAGTTATTCGAATAATTAGACTCTAATTAATGTAGAACACACAAAAAGAAATCTTGGGAAAATAATAAACTAGTTTTCCTTAAGCTGTATCAGAAGTTCATTAGCTGGTAGTTTGAAATTTATGTTCTTTTAACTGACACCAGCAATCTTCATCAGAAATGTATCCATAGTTATCACTTCAATCTGCTTATCACTGCTTTAGTTGTCTTACTTAAACTAAAGGAAAGGTTGTATCAGTTCCCAAAGTATTTCATAATTAAACAGTATTATTCGAACGTTTTAAAAATCTGAAATATTACAACAGTTCTAATAGTCGACCTAACTGCTATCCTATTGTCTTTTTCTCTCTAGCTTCTCTTAAGTTCCAAATTCTGTTAATGATGCCACTGACTGCATTATCCAAGAAGATATGGCTCTATATTAACCACCTGGTAAGACCATAAGATTTTTTGAATATAAAGTCAGTTTCGTCACTCACACTGACAACACTACACAATCACCAACAACGAAGTAACTTCGATGTGGACTAATCCACAATGAAAAGTTGTTTGGCTCCCACCGAGTAATATCTTTCCAAGGTAACAAAATTTTATCTGTTTTGATTATCGCAGCTCGGTGTTATCACTTTTGCTTATTGAAAGCAGGTTCGACTTCAAAGGTTAATAAACGAGATCCTATTACTACGAAATTGGTGTTCTTGATATGAAGAACTAGATGATGATGGAACAATGACAACTCTATTATTATTATTATTATTATTATTATTATTATTATTATTATTATTACTTCTTCTGTCAACTGTCATCTGGCAAATATGATACGGCGCCCCAATAATCTCTCTTGTGTGCTACTTCTTCATCTCATGTCCTCACCCAGCATGCGCATCTGCATCTACAAGCATGCTCGGTAAGCCACGTATGATCTATAGCAAAGAGTGACTACTGCAGCTAGTCATTTCATTTCCTGCTCCACTCTCAAATAGAACAAGGGAAAAACCACTGCGTATGTGCCTCCGAACGATGCCAGTTAAACTTCTTTTAACAAACCTTCGCGAATGTCTACCTTCTGTTAATTGATGTTCGTGGTCCTTAAGAGAAATGCACTCTGCTGGCAGTAGCTGAGATGTTACACATAGCTTATCATCCTGTCCCTCCCCATGTTCTATGGTCCACGTGTCCTTTTCCTTGCAGATTCTATGGAAACCCCCTCACTTCTTAATTTCAACATCCTTCGATATTATCCCATCTGAAACGCTACAACTCTCCTCTTTTTCGGTTTACCCACACTTGAAAATTCATTTTCGTTTACATTCCCGTAAGTAATTTCCTCAAATTAAGACGCCATTTCGTAGTAGCAGATTTCCTTTGGCCAGGAATTTTCTTTTTACCTGTGCTTCACCGCTTTTTGTGTCTTCCTTGCTTCGACCGTCATGTAGTGTTTTGTTTCCAAAGTGACACAATCCTTCACTTCGTCTTCGGCGTAATCTCTAATTTCGATAGCAGGTTTATCCATGATCTAATTACTGATACTTCACGTTACTTTCGTCGTCCTTCAGTTACTGTCAATTCACATACCGCACTCTGCCTGTTCATTTCATCGTGTAATGCTCCAGCACTTTCAATGAACACAGAAATGTCATCAACAAATCTTATCACTGATGTCCATCCCGGTTGCATTTTAATATCTCTCCTTAAACCTTTTTTCCGTCAGCACTTCTACATACCGAGTTTAATTTGCGTGGACTGCTTCTGGTGTTTTATATTTTTGTTCCTTCTTACATGTTATTCCGTCTTTCTCGATAGTTTGCTGAGAGATTCGAGCGTATAGCGTCTTTTTACGTTGTCACCAGATTTTGTGAAGATGTCTTGAATTTTCACAAGTCTTGCTTCCACTATCAAGGCCAACGCGAGAACTGCCTTTTCCGTGGCCTTATCTTTTCTAAAGTCAAACTAACCGAAGTCTGTCAAAAATTTTATTTTCGATTCTTGGGAATAATATTCATATCAGCCACGTCGATGGATGAAAGTTCTAGCTGATTATGGGGAAGTTACCGCACTTATCTGCCCATGTTAGCTATGAGATGGTGTGGATGATGTTTTTGGGAAAGTCTGATGGTGTAAGTAAAATCTCACAGATTCTGCACCCCACCGACCCAAGACGGTTGTTGCCACTCCTCCTCATTAATGTAGAGTCAAACCGAGTGTTATCAGTACCTACTGCCTTATGCGATCGGTAATCTTCCAAAGCTCTGTTAACACTAGAACAGCGGCAGGGGTCAAAGTGACTCCTATCATACGTTTCTCGTTCATTGTCATATCCAATTTATTTACTTCGTTAATGAAATTATAAGACTTTTTCTAATTTTTTCTACTCTTATTGAAGATGTTTTAGTAATTACAGAATATTTTAATTTTCTTCGCCATTTCATTCTGTATACCTAGAATCAGGACCGCCTGAGCTTATGTTGTGTCACTCAGGCAGTCTGTCCGTGAAACACGTTTTCAAACATAAATCGTCAGCGTGGGCTTCCTGATGAAGAAGTGTTAGATCTCTCAGAGAATTCCGTAATTGGATCGCAAATTGACTTCACTGATGAAGTGATTACTTCGTACCTGACACAAGTCAAGATGAAGACATTGTGAACGGGGGGCGATTAGTGGAAGAGGATACAGATGCTGATATACGTCAATCATCACCACAGCATGTACAGTGAGAAGCGTCTACAAAGATGATTGCAAGGGATGGAACGGCGTGGGAGATTGGAAATTATTCATCATTCTGGAAGGTTATCAGCTGTAAATGTTCTGAAGGAGAGAGGAGGTCCCACTGCTTATGTCTGCCAACGAGTAAACAGCCCTGTCATCAGTGCCTTCTGTCTTACTTTTGATGGAGGAATGCTACATCTCATGAAGCAACACACAGAATTCAATGCTCGAAAAGTACTAAAAAACAATGACAGGACAGTGTCACCTGAGGAACTGGAGAAACCATAACGCTCTACAATGCAACAAAGTACGGGGTGGATGTGGTTGATCAAATGACCCATAAATATAGTACGAAGGTTGCGTATAGGAGATGGCCAATGCATGTCTTGTACAGTATACTGGACTTTGTTTGCAATAAACGCATGGGCTATCTATAACATAGTAACAAACAAGAAAATGGAAAAGATGAAGGTCATACTTCAACTGGAAAACGAACTAAAGGAAACGGAAGAGCAATAACATCAGGCGAAGGAAGAGGACATGGGACTGAAATCACCTAGAAAGTGGAGAAAGTGCCAAATCAGCCTCTGCAAAGGCAGCAACCCAGCCAAAGCTGTGTTAAGCGCCGAAAAACGTGAGCGTAAGACAGAAATCACCTGTGCTAAGTGCGTCTAGCACCTTAAAATGAGTTGAGTAGAAAGTAATACAGAGCTGCTTGTAAAACTCATGTGAGTGTAAAATGGACCAAATGTAGTAAATGCGTCTAGAAGGTTGTATTAATAGTTAATGAATTAAATCTACAGTTAAGAAACTTGTTACCAGTAACAACAATAAATTTCTATTAGACATTGTTGTTCAAATAAATTGGAAATTGTTATTTATAACTGTAAATAACTATTGTGATTACTAGAATTAAAGTCTGGATTAACAAACACTAAGAAAAGTACTTGTTCAAGTCAAATATGAAAAATTATTCCGATTTAGGAATGTCAGAAACTGCGCCGTTCTAGTGTTAAACTCGGACCCTAATACTGGATCTCCTACGTCTCACAGAATGTCTCCTTTGTTGTAACCTGTCAGCAAACTATTCCTCTCGCTCATAAAGGCCTACCATATAATCTTTCCTCCCATCAGCTCTTTCAAATGGTTCAAATGACTCTAAGCACTATGGGACTTAACACCTGAGTTCTAAGTTCTAGGGGACTCATCAGTCCCCTAGAACTTAGAACTACTTAAACCTTACTAACCTAAGGACAACACACACATCCATGCCCGAAGTAGGATTCGAACCTGCGACTGTAGCGATCACGCGGTTCCAGACTGAAGTGCATAGAAACGCTCGGTCAGAACGGCCGGCTCAGCTCTTTCCTCTGGCTTTGACACAAGACCTGTTATTCAACTGCTACTAATGGGCTTTTTGCTTTCATGCCACCCAGCTTCTTTTACATTTTTTTATACGCTGAATCAGTCCCGCCGACGCTATTTCGTATAAAATTTTTTCATATATGTTTGCCAATGCAAGATTTGTGTTCTGCGATTCGCCTCTCTCGCTCTCTCTCTCTCTGTCTCTCCCCCTTTTCTTTTTTTTTTTTTTTTTTTTAAAGGTGTCCATTCCTGTCCAACTGAAGTGCAAATTGTTGTGATTTTCATTATCATTATACACTCCTGGAAATTGAAATAAGAACACCGTGAATTCATTGTCCCAGGAAGGGGAAACTTTATTGACACATTCCTGGGGTCAGATACATCACATGATCACACTGACAGAACCACAGGCACATAGACACAGGCAACAGAGCATGCACAATGTCGGCACTAGTACAGTGTATATCTACCTTTCGTAGCAATGCAGGCTGCTATTCTCCCATGGAGACGATCGTAGAGATGCTGGATGTAGTCCTGTGGAACGGCTTGCCATGCCATTTCCACCTGGCGCCTCAGTTGGACCAGCGCTCGTGCTGGACGTACAGACCGCGTGAGACGACGCTTCATCCAGTCCCAAACATGCTCAATGGGGGACAGATCCGGAGATCTTGCTGGCCAGGGTAGTTGACTTACACCTTCTAGAGCACGTTGGGTGGCACGGGATACATGCGGACGTGCATTGTCCTGTTGGAACAGCAAGTTCCCTTGCCGGTCTAGGAATGGTAGAACGATGGGTTCGATGACGGTTTGGATGTACCGTGCACTATTCAGTGTCCCCTCGACGATCACCAGTGGTGTACGGGCAGTGTAGGAGATCGCTCCCCACACCATGATGCCGGGTGTTGGCCCTGTGTGCCTCGGTCGTATGCAGTCCTGATTGTGGCGCTCACCTGCACGGCGCCAAACACGCATACGACCATCATTGGCACCAAGGCAGAAGCGACTCTCATCGCTGAAGACGACACGTCTCCATTCGTCCCTCCATTCACGCCTGTCGCGACACCACTGGAGGCGGGCTGCACGATGTTGGGGCGTGAGCGGAAGACGGCCTAACGGTGTGCGCGACCGTAGCCCAGCTTCATGGAGACGGTTGCGAATGGTCCTCGCCGATACCCCAGGAGCAACAGTGTCCCTAATTTGCTGGGAAGTGGCAGTGCGGTCCCCTACGGCACTGCGTAGGATCCTACGGTCTTGGCGTGCATCCGTGCGTCGCTGCGGTCCGGTCCCAGGTCGACGGGCACGTGCACCTTCCGCCGACCACTGGCGACAACATCGATGTACTGTGGAGATCTCACGCCCCACGTGACACACCGGTGTCAATGTGTTCTTTTTTCCATTTCCAGGAGTGTATATACCGGCGTAGTGAACTTCAAACGTACATCGTCATTCCTCACTGACTTAGTGTCCTACTTCTTTACACATTCATTCTTCTTAGTCATTCTTTTAAATTTCAGTTTGGTATACGCCGTTACTAAATTGAGATCTGAGTCTGTATCTCCTCCTTGGTAGTCCTCAAAATCCAAAATCTGTTATTGACGCAGAAAAATGTACTGATTGCCTTGCCAACAGACTTTTTCTATCACTTGGTCACTTGTCCCTATTCACTATTAACAGAATAAAAATGTGATCTCCGTGCCGACCTGATAGGTAGTGTCTGGCAATCAAATACAAATGAAGATCAGATAATATCTTACAAGTTAGTTTTCTGAAGCGTATCTTCATACTGTTCCATTGACACAACGATGACATTAGGAGGAGGATTTATAAAAGATTATTTTATAAGGAATAGCTTAGGCAGCTTCTCAAAAAATTCCATTCAGTCAAGGGTTTTTACTAGTTGTTCGGTTTTACTATAAAGCTATAAAATATTAAGAACACCTCAAGATGGATAAACGATCTATCAGCCGCCGTCCAACAGATATTAGCTGAACGATTCCCTTTGTATTGTGCTGAGATTATTCAAGATAATGTCAGTTTACGGATTGATTTCCAACAAGTGAGAAGTATTTTAGCCCTCTGGGAACCAAGTATTAAAATACACATTGCGATAAACAATTTGAGAGAAATGCTGTCCATAAAGTTACAGGGGCAGATTCGTGATAGCTGATACTGAAAATATACAGTTCCATTGTTTGTTGTAAGAATATGTGAGGTTCATTTCGGAAGCTAAACTTTTTTAAACACGTAAGGAAGAAACCTGCCCCATGGCGAAGGAAATAAATTTTGTCTTATACCAGCCATAATATTTTGTGTCACAGAGGATGACTTTTTCTTACATTTATCAATATCGCCACGTATTCTCCTTTATCAGTTTCAATTAAAGCGAAATAAACTCAGGAGTAAGCTAATCCTATCTTCCCAGAAACCGTTGTGGTGATGGGTACATTATATCAATGAAAATCTGGAACCATGTATCTTTGACAATAATTGTAACAGTCACCTCAGCTGTTTCAAAACTTTGGTCGCCTGCGAAGAAGATTTTTGCTGGGAGGAGGAACTCTACAAGATATCATAATCTGTTTAAGCTCACAGCTGTCACCTATGTTTCGACATATGATTGTCAGTGTATTGCTTTCATTACACTTTTTAGAAGCTGAGTTTTCTAAGTTTATATGATCCGACCCAAATCAGTTGACATTTTGCCCAACAATTCATCTAGATAGAATTGGCAAGCTTCCTTGTTATTACCAAGAGGCGAAAACATCAACTGCACTCTTCCTCTGTGTCATTCTTGAAACGATCAGTTCTTCACTCTTCACTCTGTGGACCTGTATGAAGCTTTTCCATACAAAAACAATAGTGCTCACAAGCTCCTGTGAAGTCTGAAACAGATGGAACAATTTCTTTACGATTTGTTGTAACTAAGTGATTTCTAGTAACTTAGTAGTTACTTTTAGTTTCTAAACACTGGACATGAAATTGCGTTTAGCTTCGGGCAACCGTCTTTGCTCAATCAGAAACTGTGGTTTCTTCACCGATCCGCAAAGTGAAAGAAACACTGGTCTCGATTGACAAGATACATACAGATCGTTATCATTCGTCCTGACCTCCTTGTTCAGTACTCATTAAATAGGCAGCAATGAATTTTACATTGGTACGTTACTTCTGGAAATGTCATGTGACTGTTATAGACACTTTTCCCGTTGACATAAATGCTCTTCTGACCCTTTCTTTTCAAACCTCCTTTACAAAATATTTGTTACAGATGTGTCACTGGACTTCCAAAAAGCAACACACTGTCACCCTTTTACGCAATGCCACAGCAACCTTGAGGCAGCACTTCTCTTCAAACAATCATACGTTCAACGCATTAAACGTTAAATGATAGATTTGTGAAAACATACGTGGGTCTAATCTATTTGAAGACGTACCTCTTCCTCTGAAGAAGATTTCTGCTTGGACTAGAAACCTTATTACATTTTGCAGTCTTTTGAAGCAAACAAGTGGCACCTTTATTTGATTATGTGGTTATCAGCGAACGACTGTAAGGGAAAAGGTAAGGGTGTCAAACAAAAGAAATCCACGTGCAGGCCTAAGTATGGGTTTTGAGTGGGATTGAAACTGCAAAAAAAGAAAGCTTATTGCTAGGAAGCGCTCTAGCTGCAAAGCAACGTGCTTGTCATGGGTACAATAAATAATAGGGTATTTATTCCTGATTAGATTAGAACTTAATAATGTTACTCAAAAATGAATAGTTTTCAAGTTTTGAGCATATAACCAAGGTACTGAGTTTTTCAAAACTGTTCATATTCTTGTAAAATATTGTTTCGAGCAAATTCGGAAGCAGCACCTGAAGAAACATGAAGGTGGAATTTTTAAATTTTCCAAAACTTTCTGGTCGCCATATGACTGCATCATGAATTTCAAGAATAGAACGGCAACGTGGAACTGTATGTCGAGAAGGTACTGTGCGAAACGCGTTAGGCAAACAACAGCCATCTCACTTTTGTCACTTTAATCTTTTCGTACCCTACGCACGTTCTGCGGATGTTCCTCGTCACGAAAGCGGATGATTCTTGCGGCCGATATTTCCACAAGACTTCGCCCTGCAGTAGAGAACAGTCGAACACTTCGAAGTGATAGGCTTCCGTTACTTTGAGAACAAAAAGCGAGACTGAATCGGACGCAAGAGAGGCATCTGAGGAGCACCTCTCCCTCCCTTCCCCCGCTGGATTTCGAGCTTTCTTGTATTAACACGGATAGGAGGAGACAAATTCAATTTGAACGTCTCAATCGAGTTTGCTGGTGAATGGGAGGTTCGCTGTCGGCCCTCCAGCGCTCTCCAGAGTCAGGTATTCGGCGAGCAAAGGGGCCTCCGGTGTTCCCCAGGCTAAACACGTATTTTACAGACAATATCCGGCGGCTCCTGCCTATCCAGGGGTTGCCAAAGCCGCGTGGTGTTGTTTCGCTACACGCGGCGAGCGGAAGGCGTAGGCAGCACGCGACACCGGAAGGCATATCGCTAGCGCAGCCCCACCGGCACTCTTCTTACACAAGCGTCAGCCCTCATAGTATCGACACATATCTCAAGTAAATAAAGAAATACAGGTTGTGACACCTGCATACAGCACTCGCTTGTAGCTCTATTCTTTTTTCTTTAAAATGCCGTAACACTTGCCAGAAAATGTTTTCTATTAGTAATTTATCTTTTTTTGTAAAGAATGCTGAGAACAGGACTTAAAATTATGAAATATTCCGGTGAATCCTCCTGCTTCTCCCTCCAGCTCCCTATAAAAACTGAGATTTCTTAGTAAAATTAACTAAAAAAACTATTTGTAGAAACGTTTCTATAAACCGATAGTTTTAGTTCACACATATGACTACTAATTTTTACGAACTGATCATCATCTTCAGGCGTGACAAATTATGAGTGATATGCAACATGTTACTCAACTGAGTAATATGTTTCGTACCATTGAATGCTGTTTCAAGATCGGTACAGTGCTTTTCGTCTTATTTCACTGTTTATGACTGCATTACTCTTCACAATTACTCTTCACGCTACTCATTAATCACATCTTAATATAATTGAAACTAGTGATCATTTTTCCCAATTTGCAACTGAGACTGTTAAGATAAATGTTAGAAAACGTAGTGTTGCGGAAAATCTTACATGAAAGATATTGTCTGTTATCGATGTTGTATTTCTCGTACAAAAAAATAAAGTGCTCTTCATGTTTAGTTACCAAGGTAACAAACCAATATTACCTCCAGCAATTGCAGTAATATATTTTACCATTCATGTTCTTAGAGGACGTGGTATATTTACGAAACTATTAACTTACGTTTCGTACGCATGTACGGGAAACAACTTCAGGGATAAAACTGGGTGAACTCTGAAGAAGTCTACCGTACATGGGAACGAAACTTCAGTAAATAGTCTTACATACTGACCACGGTGTCTCACTCCTGGAGGTTTCATACAACTAAATAACGTTCATGAAAACCTTCATTGCATAATTAAAGCAGCTTTCCGCTGCTGGGTTCATTTTGCCATAACAGCATGTTTCCCTTACGAAATACGTGAGCTCTGAATTCTGTCGTAAATATTCCTATGAAAGTAACCTGTTCCTTGAATCTTTTCCTTCAATAATGTAGACTGATAATGCTTGAAATTTTTTCCAATTGATCTTCATGTACTGTATATAACAATGTGACAAAAAAATTTAAAATGTTCCTCTCAAGAGCCAAACAACTGAAAGAAGGAATTAATTCATAGTATAACTAATTGTGTTTTAAATAATATTTTATACGCCAGTGTCGTGGTTATGGCACTAAAAACTGAAAATAATTTGAAATATCAATATCCGAATTACGTTTAATCTCTCTAGATAAACTAATCATCGCCATGAGACGTCGGGTGTCAACAAAACATGAATTAATAAGGTAGACATAAGAAATAACTGCAGAACATGATAATCGACGGCTGTAGTTAATTTCATGTTCCTTGGATCATTTGCACGGTATTCGAGCATTTTGAAATCTTAAGATTTGAGAACGTGAGATTTTCTTCTCAGCAGTACCTGTCGATGTTTGATGACTGGCAACAACAATCCCGGTAGGCGACAGAATGTCGGTGTCCACTGCTCTTCGAGGACTGTGGGCTTTCCCAGTCTGTAGAAGGGATCTATTGGGATCTGTGGATCACTTAATAGACGAGTATAATTCTGCTCAAAACAAACATATCCTGGAGAAATAAGACGCAAATCGTATTAAACGCCTACCATAATAGTGAATTTCGTTGTTGCCCAAGGATATTGTCATATATGTTCACAGTGGGCATTGAAACCTGGTGACTCGAGAGATCAGTATATATATATAGTTTTGCCGTTAAGTGAAAACGTATAGTGCTGTTTCGCATAAAGTTCTTGCAGGATACGCCATCTCCAGTGGTAAATATTCCTCAGCACCTAATGCTATCTAACAAACTGCTGATATTGACGGTAGAACGCAAGTTGTTATAGTGTACAGTACCTTATTCCATTAAGATCATAAGCGCTTTCTGCGGCTTCGTTCCAGGGTTAAATAAAATGCATTTATTCAGTTCGTAGAGAAGTCAGTTTTGACGTTTCCCGTGGGTTATTTTTCGATAGCACATACTACAGTCTCGCATACAAGTGAGGGTACTGTAACTGCCTTATTTGACATATGTTATGTATTGTAAATCTGCTACTATTAATCTTTTACAGTTCTGTCAAACATTAACGCAGTACGTATGTATTTTTTGTTTCTGTAATATTTTTTCTTCTCTTTTAACGTTCCACGTCTCGGATTATGACTTCGTGTGTACAGATGCAGTGTGATGCATTAAATAAAATTAGTACTGTTATTTATTGTGCAATGTTATGTATATAATATCGTTGTAATTTTAGGAGCTCTGGCCCGTTAGTGAAATTAATATCTGTGAATAATATTTCGAAGAGACAGCTGAGGAGCGACTGTGAGCTTTGAGGAGTGGTAACGGTGAACGGAGCTAAACACCACGATCATAACGTACGGTTGTCATTAGCGGCAATAACCGACGTATTGTCTGGTTGAGTACACTCAGAGCTGTACCGGAATATACGGCAGTGCTGGGCTTCTGAACAGTTTAATTTTGGTGATGGACAAGTAAACTGGCGCACTGCAAGTCGGGCTTCATATTCGACCAACCGTCTACTGTTTCTTCTGAAAATTTATGTTCTTAATATTAAAATAAGCCAACTAGCACTGTTCTGTTCCGTCTACAGAAACAGTAAATGTTTGGTTCAAATGGCTCTGAGCACTGTGGGACTTAACTGCTGTGGTCATCAGTCCCCTAGAACTTAGAACTACTTAAACCTAACTAACCTAAGCACATCACACACATACATGCCCGAGGCAGGATTCGAACCTGCAACCGGAGCGGTCGCACGGTTCCAGACTGTAGAGCCTAGAAGCGCTCGGCCACTTCGGCCGGCAGTAAATGTTTATTATGGTGTATTTTGACGGGCGAGTGGTCAAAGAGACAATAGAAGGTTGACTCTAGAGTTCCAACAACACTCTTATCAAGTAGGTAGCCTCAGCACGCACATCTCTACAGTCACACTGTCGACTGTCAACTGACTTTCCAATGCTGGGAGGCGTCAGTACGAACTCGCATCGATGAATATTGAAGTATATGACGTACGTGCAAGTGAGTTTTCGATTTATATTCCAACCGCTGTCCTCCAGTAACACCCCAAATGAAAATTACATTTGTGCTGTTAAAGGCGTGACAGAACGTCACGTAGTCGTCTCTTGAAAAAGAGTGTTGACGTAACGATTATGCTGAGGACATCAGTGCACCTTTGCTTTATTAATTTGCGGTAGTACAAACACAATAATTTAATGTTTAATGCACTGGGCGTAAAGACTGAGCAATTTTGCTCTATTGATTCTGTGAGC
The DNA here is from genome assembly GCF_023864275.1 of Schistocerca cancellata. Classification (NCBI taxonomy): domain Eukaryota; kingdom Metazoa; phylum Arthropoda; class Insecta; order Orthoptera; family Acrididae; genus Schistocerca; species Schistocerca cancellata. The sequence goes on from NC_064631.1 coordinate 123,366,361, forward strand.
TCACGTTATAAAGGACAGTGTCCATGAAGCGATAGAGGCATCTATAATTAGTTAACAACGACTTGAAGTGGAAACTGTTTATAGTTCCGTTATTTCAAGCTAGGTCATCAATTATGTCCTAGCTCTGTCATTAACTGTAATCATAACAGGGATCATTTGCTTCTTTATTGATTGCCCTACTTTAATTATTAATGTACTCACGCAGGACATTCTGAATACAGATCTACGTAACTAATAGTAATAAGCCAACATACTTTATATATACTAGCCTGGTGAAAGACGTTTTCGTATAACGAAGTTGCAGTGCCTACCCTCCCCCATATTCACCTTCATTGTTACACCGCCTCTAGTACAAATAATACTTGTGTATATGTGTCTACTATCTTTTTTTTTTGTTGTGGGTAATCAGTGTCCTGACTGGTTTCATACGCGCCGCCGTGAATTTCTCTACTTCTCCAAATCAAAGTAGCTAGCCGGCCGCTGTGACCGAGCGGTTTTAGGCGCTTCAGTCCGGAACCGCGCTGCTGCTACGGTCGCAGGTTCCAATCCTGCCTCGGGCGTGGTTGTGTGAGATGTCTTTAGGTTAGTTAGGCTTAAGTAGTTATAGATCTAGGTGACTGATGACCTCAGATCCATTTGAACCATTTCAAAGTAGCTCTTGCAACCTACGTCCGCTTACTCTCCAGTTCTTACCCTCTACAGCCCATTCTAGTACCATGGAAATTATTCCCTCATGTCTTAACAGAGTCGTATGTTAATGTCCCTTCTTCTTGTCAGCGTTTACTGGACTCGCATTCGGGAGGACGACGGTTCAATCCCGTCTCCGGCCATCCTGATTTAGGTTTTCCGTGATTTCCCTAAATCGCCTCAGGCAAATGCCGGGATGGTTCCTTTGAAAGGGCACGCCCGATATCCTTCCCCATCCTTCCCTCACCCGAGCTTGCGCTCCGTCTCTAATGACCTCGTTGTCGACGGGACGTTAAACACTAATTTCCTCCTCCTCCCTCTTGTCAGCGTTTTTCGTATTTTTCTTTTCTCTCCGAATCTGCGCAGAACCTCCTCATTGCTTACTTCATTGATAAAAATGATTTTCAACATTCGTCTCTACCATCACATTTCAAATGCTTCGATTGCCTTCTGTTCCAGTATTCCCACAGTCCATGTTTCACTACCATACAATGCTGTACTCCAAACAAACATTCTCAGAAATTCCTTCCTTAAATTGAGGCCTATGTTCGATACTACTAGACGTCTCTTGGGCAGATATTATCTTCTTGGCAGTGCTAGTTTGCTTTTGGTGTTCTCCTTCCTCGTTCATCACTGGTTATTTTTCTGTCCAGATAGCACAATTCCTTAACTTAGCGACAGCAAGCTCCATGTTACGTTCCTCGCTGTTCTCATTTCTGCTACTTCTCATTACTTTCGTCTTTCTTCCATTTAATCTTAGTCCGTATTTTTTACCCATTAGACTGTTCATTCCGATCAGCAGGTCATGTAATAGTTACGTACTTTCAGTCAGCATAGCATTGTCATCAGCGAATCGTATCATTGAAATCCCTTCACTTTGAAGTATATTTCCACTATTGAACCTTACTGTTATATCCATTATTGCTTCTCCGATGTACAACTTGAACAGCAAAAGCGAGAGACTAAATCCCTGTCTTACACCATTTTTTATCAGAGCATTTCGTTTTTCGTCATCCACTATTATTATTTCCTCTTGGTTCTTGTACATATTGTATGATACCCGTCTCTCCCTATAGCTTACGCCCATTTTCCTTAGTATTTCTAACATCTTGCACCATTAGACATTATCGAACGCTTTTTTCAGATGGACAAACCCTATGAACGTGTGTTGACTTTTCTTTATTATTGCTTCCATTAACAATAGATCGCAAAGTCATAACTGACTCTCCTAAAGCCAAACTGATCGTCATCTAACACAACCTCAATTTTCGTCTTCATTCTTCTGTACATTACTGTTGTCAGCAACTTGGAGTCATGAACTGGTAAGCCGATAGTGCGATAATTCTGGCACTTGTCAGCTCTTGCAGCCTTCGGAACTATCTGGATGATATTTCTCCGAAAATCAGATGGCTTATCACCAGTCTCAAACGTTCTTCATACCAATCTGAATAGTCGTTATGTCGCCACTTCCACCAATGATATTAGAAATTCAGGTGGATTCTTACCTATTCCTTCTGCCTTATTTGAACTGAAGGCTTCCAAAGCTCTTTTTAAATTTGAGTGTAGTACCGGATCCCCTATCCCTTCTATAGTGACACCTGAGTTTTTTCTTCTATCCAAAGCTCTATTAAATTCTAATATCGGGTACCCTGTCTCTTCTATATCGAACCCTGTTTCTTCTTCTATCACGTCAGAAAAATCCTCCCCATCATGGAGGCCTGATTCAGCATGCTCTTTCCACCTATCCACTCTCTCCTCAGCATTTAAAAGCGGAATTCCCATTGCACTCTTAATGCTACCACTCTTCCTTTTAATTTCACCGAAGGTGAAACTTTTCAATATGCTGAGTCAGTTTCTCCGACAACCGTCCCAGGTGTTTTTCTTCACATTTTTCATGCTGCAATTTCTTCTTAGCTTCCCTGCAATTCCTATTTTTTTCATCCCTCAGCGACTGATATTTCTATATTCGTGAATTTTCTGGAACATTTTTGTACTTCCTTCTCACATCGTTTAACTGAGGTACTTTTTTGTTATCCATGGTTTCTTCGCAGTTACCTTCTTTGTATATGTGTTTTTCTTTTCCAACTTCTGTGATTGCTCTTTTCAGAGATGTCCATTCCTCTTCAACTGTATTGCCTACTGAGCTATGCCTTATTGCTGCATTTATAGCCTTAGATAACAGAAGAAATATTGAATTTAATTGATGAAAGGAGAAAATATAAAAATGCAGTAAATGAAGCAGGCAAAAAGGAATACAAACGTCTCAAAAATGAGATCGACAGGAAGTGCAAAATCGCTAAGCAGGCATGGCTAGAGGACAAATGTAAGGATATAGAGGCTTATATCACTAGGGGTAAGATAGATACAGCCTACAGGAAAATTAAAGAGACCTATGGAGAAAATAGAGCCACTTGTATGAATATCAAGAGCTCAGATAGAAACCCAGTTCTAAGCAAAGAGGGGAGAGCAGAATGGTGGAAGGAGTATATAGACGGTCTGTACAAGGGCAATGTACTTGAGGACAATATTATGGAAATGGAAGAGGATGTAGATGAAGATGAAATGGGAGATACGATACTGCGTGAAGAGTTTGACAGAGCACTGACAGACCTGAGTCGAAACAAGGCCCCGGGAGTAGACAACATTCCATTAGAACTACTGACGGCCTTGGGAGAGCCAGTCCTGACAAAACTCTACCATCTGGTGAGCAAGATGTATGAGACAGGCGAAATACCCTCAGACTTCAAGAAGAATATAATAATTCCAATCCCAAAGCAACCAGGTGTTGACAGATGTGAAAATTACCGAACTATCAGTTTAATAAGTCACAGCTGCAAAATACTAACACGAATTCTTTACACACGAATGGAAAAACTGATAGAAGCGGACCTCGGGGAAGATCAGTTAGGATTCCGTAGAAATGTTGGAACACGTGAGGCAATACTGACCCTACGACTTATCGTCGGAGAAAGATTAAGGAAAGGAAAACCTACGTTTCTAGCATTTGTAGACTTAGAGAAAGCTTTTGACAATGTGGACTGGAATACTCTCTTTCAAATTCTAAAGGTGGCAGGGGTAAAATACAGGGAGCGAAAGGCTATTTACAATTTGTACAGAAACCAGATGGCAGTTATAAGAGTCGAGGGGAATGAAAGGGAAGCAGTGGTTGGGAACGAGTGAGACAGGGTTGTAGCCTCTTCCCGATGTTATTCAATCTGTATATTGAGCAAGCAGTAACGGAAACAAAAGAAAAGTTTGGAGTAGGTATTAAAATCCAGGGAGAAGAAATAAAAACTTTGAGGTTCGCCGATGACATTGTAATGCTGACAGAGACAGCAAAGGAGTTGGAAGAGCAGTTGAATGGAATGGACAGTGTCTTGGAAGGAGGGTATAAGATGAACATCAATAAAAGCAAAACGAGGATAATGGAATGTAGTCGAATTAAGTCGGGTGATACTGAGGGAATTATATTAGGAAATGAGACACTTAAAGTAGTAAAGGAGTTTTGCTATTTGGGGAGCAAAATAACTGATGATGGTCGAAGTAGAGAGGATACAAAATGTAGACTGGCAACGGCAAGGAAAGCGTTTCTGAAGAAGAGAAATTTGTTAACATCGCGTATAGATTTAAGTGTCAGGAAGTCGTTTCTGAAAGTATTTGTATGGAGTGTAGCCATGTATGGAAGTGAAACATGGACAATAAATAGTTTGGACAAGAAGAGAACAGAAGCTTTCGAAATGTGGTGCTACAGAAGAATGTTGACGATTAGGTGGGTAGATCATGTAACTAATGGGGAGGTATTGAATAGGATTGGGGAGAAGAGAAGTTTGTGGCACAACTTGACTAGAAGAAGTGATAGGTTGGTAGGACATGTCCTGAGGCATCAAGGGATCACAAATTTAGCGTTGGAGGGCAGCGCGGAGGGTAAAAATCGTAGAGGGAGACCAAGAGATGAATACACAAAGCACATTCAGAAGGGTGTAGGTTGCAGTAGGTACTGGGAGATGAAGGAGCTTGCACAGGATAGATCAGCATGGAGAGCTGCATCAAACCAGTCTCAGTACTGAAGACCACAACAACAACAACAGTCTTAGAGAACTTGAAGCGTATTTCGTCATTCCTTATTACTTCCGTACCCCACTTCATTGCGTATTGGTTCCTCCTGACTAATGTCTTAAACTTCAGCCAACTTTTCATCACTACTGTATTGTGATCTGAGTCTATATCTGCTCCTGGGTACACCTTACAATCCAATATCTGATTTCGGAATCCCTGTGTGACCATGATTTAATTTAACTGAAACTTTCCCGTATCACACGGCCTTTTCCAAGTTTACCCCCTCGTCTTTCGATTCTTGAACAGAGCATTCCCTGTTACTAGCTGAAACTTATTCCAGAACTCAATTAGTCTTTCTCCTCTGTCATTCCTTGTCCCAAGCCCATATTCTCCAGTAACCTTTTCTTCTACTCCTTTCTACAACTGCATTCCAGTCCCCCATGACTATTAGATTTTCATTCCCCTTTGATACTGCATTACTCATTCAAAATCCCGATACACTCTATCTTTTCGTCGTTAGCATGTGACTTCGGCATGTATACCTGAACTATCACTATCGCTGTTGACGTTGGTTGGCTGTCGATTGTGATCAAGGTAACCCTATCACTGAATTGCTCACAGTAACAACCTCTTTTCCCTACCTTTATATAAGGAATCCTACTCCCGCTATACCATTTTCTGCTGCTGCAGACATTACCCTATATTCATCTGTACATAAATCGTTGTTTTTTTATATTTAACTTCACTGACCCCCACTGTACCTAGGTCGAGCCTTTGCATTTCCTTTTTCAGATTTTCTAACTTTCCTACCAGGTTCAAACTTCTGACATTTCACGCCCCAACTTGTAAAACGTTTCTCTTTCGTTGATCATTCAATCTTTTTCTCGTGGTCACCTCCCCTTTGGTAGACCCCTCTCGGATGTCTGAATGGAGGACTGTTCCTGAAACTTTTGCCAATGGAGAGACCATCGTGATACTTTTTAAAATATAGGTCACATGTTCTGTGAATGCACTTAATAAATCTTTAGTGCAGTGGTTTCTATTGCCTTCTGCATATTCATGCCTTTGATCGATGCTGATTCTTCCGCCTTTAGGAGCAGTTTCCCACTCCAAGGGCAAGAGAGTGTGCTCAAAATTCGTCTGTCCCTTCGCCCTCTTTGACAAGGCCGTTGGAAGAATGAGTGTGACTTCGTGTTCCGGAAATCTTCGGCCGCCAGTCCAGGCGGTTTCATATATATTCAAAATTTATATGGTGGCTGGGTTCGAACCTGGAACCGAGGACGTTTTGATTAGTTATCATAGACGCTATCCCTGGACTACGCATGTACGTTGTATACTAGAAAATATTACAGGCAACTAGTCCAGAATACACACAGTCTGGTTAGGGTTGTATTAAATAAACAGGTTCGTGGCGTTTTAATTGCAACGGTTTACGAGGCGATTAAGTGAAAATCGTGGTCACAAAACCTTTGAGGGTTATCTGAGAAAAGTAGAGTTGAGGTTTACAAGCTAATTGACAATGTGCGCGAACTTACCAGCTGCGTATTTACTTGTAGGATATATTTACTTGTAGGATATATTTGTTTGTGGGACACTGAGGAAATCGTTATAGAACACAAAGCCGAATGAGAGGCCCTTCAACTTTTCATTAACCAGTCATAACCGAACTGTAGTGGTAAATCGGGATAAGACAAAATAAATAATAAGAAGAAGTTAAGGCCGTTACAGTACTGCGATAGATTAAGAAAAGGAATCGCCTTACGAAGGAGATAGGATCCAATTCCGTTCCGCCCTTCTGCATTTAGGCTTCCTGGGGTTTCCCTGTGTCGATACTGCTAGATCCTTTGAACGAGTACGCCAATACGCCTCCAATTTTTCCCATACCTGGCTTGTGTTCACCTTCGAATGAGATCATCGGCTAAGGTCGTGAGAGATGTACCTTCCATTATGTACGCTTATAGAGAGGAATGAGGAGCATCTTGGTAAATGTTGTGTACACATTGTTCAGCATCTTCTTGGATCTCACCTGTTCTGAACGCATATGGTACTCTGAGTACCACGTTATAACCTAGGACCCATAATTACAAACAGCATGATACACTAAGGCAGTTCCACGTTCATAGAATGCACATCGCGCAGTAATTGCAGTAAAATATTCAGAATTATCAGTTAGTACTTTTCCACTGAAGACGACTGTTTATAAAAAACAGTTGATGGAGCCGAGCTGAGGTCATCTTTTGTGACCGATGAATTTCACAATGGTTGGCATTCATCTTCGTTTAAGACATATCTGCACAAGGTGTTCAAGATTTTAGTTTGGTCAACAGAGTTGTTAATATGAAATACGAACATCAGTACTTTATGCTGAGTGATGTTCTTTCGACTTCAGCTAGCTGTAGCGCCGAATCAGTAAAATGTCGTACACGAACATTTACCGAAGGCCAGGCACCATGGAGCTTACAATGATATCTGCTCGCTCGTCACATCAACAACACTCAACTAGTGCTGAATAACATTAAGTTCAAACTGATCAGTAACGAAATATCAATTTAATTACTCAATGAGTAGAGATTATTAATGTTAAACTTGATTTGTAAACTGCCATATTTCACAGTTTTCTGAGGAAGTGAATCCACAAGCATAATATATATCTGTTCACACTCGTCGCAGGTTGCAGTTAGGTCATTCTATAGAGACAAATTAAACAGAATGCCCTAAACGACTGAGATCACGCTGTGATCAACTTTTAATAGATAAATTGAAGAAAAGTAGCAATACTTCATTGACATTGTTCACCAATCATTTGCTGTAGCTGGTTAACTGTGAACCGTTTCCTCGACAAAACTTGCAAGCGAAAGTGTCTACACTTACATAAAAACGCCATGGTTTATATACTCTGGAACTACTGTAGATCCACATGTTCGTGTCCAGAAAATCAGCAAGGACATCCAGAGTCTAGAGGCTATAAATGCCATCTCGATGGTACGTTGTTATCACATATATACCATCTGATACGTAGAAACGCCCTAACTCCACTTACCGTGTACGTACACTCCGCCCAGTTTCCCTTAATGAAATTTTATTGATTATCACTTAGCTCTTGGCATTCATGGTAGCATGCTGCAAAGCTAAAATACCTCCGTCACGATATACCTCCATTCACACGAGGCTAGACCGTTTGAATCACAGCAAGACATAATTTTGCCACTACAGATCTTGATAGGTCATTTTCTCATGAAAAATGCAGTTCTCGAGAAAGCCAACAGATTAACATCATTTCATACATAAATCTCCTTTCTTAATGCTCATATTATATTACGCCCTCTTGTTTTGCCATTTTAGAGTTGTTTCATAAGGCATGTATTTGTTATGTATCTTTGGCCTTCTAAAATGGTGTATGTGCTGCTCATAGAAGACTGATATACGTTTAAAGACTGGTTACAACTTCTGAGGGCATAATATGTACAATTAAACCTTGCCGGTTTGTTGCTCGCTATCTTTTATTTCAGTTATATGCTGACGTATTTTCTTTTTTAGGAATCATATGCTTCATACGATGTTGCCTGCGTCATAACATTTACTGTCTTTCTTTTGGACTGCATTACTGCTAATCTTATATTTTCAGTTAAAAATCTAGTGTCAGTAAAAGTTTTATTCATTTCTTAATGACTTGTATAAGGGTAATCAGTAGTGAAGAGTCACTTTGTATCTCGATAGTACTAGAATAACGTTGAACTTACACTCATGTGGAAAACAGGTTCCCATGGAGGGAGAGTTTCACTAACAGTACTGCGGGTCAAACTGATATAGAGTGGTGTGGAATTCGGCTTAAAATTCTCTTCTGTACGGTGAGTTATCCGATATGATCTCCATCAGTACCTCTACACACTTCCGTTAACGTAGCAACGGAAAGGAGCTAATCATGAGAAAAGGCGGAATTTTGTTGATTGATTTCTGAGCAGATTACTGTAAGACAATGGTTTGCCAGAAAATTCATCTTCAGTGTCGAGGCGCACTTTCACTTTCATGGACTTTTCTTTATTTTAATGAGGGAGGAAAATGTTAATGGAAACTGGTATCGTGTGATGATAGATTTTTTGTGGCCACATTCTAATAAAATAGTTGTTGCAGAGAGAAGATTTTAGCAAGATGGGGCCCCCTATCACACTTCACGCGTAGCAATTGGGTAGCTCCAAGAGATGTTTTCGGATCGCCACATCTCGCTTGATGGTGACCAACAATGACCACCGAACTCAAGTGACTCAACTCCTTGCGACATTTTTCTTTGTTTGTTAGCTTAAATCATTGGTGTATGTCATTCAGGATTCTGTTAGCGAAATACAAGCGCAGTCGTCTCAGGTTATCACAGTGACTTTCAAAGAGCTCTTGCCTGCAGTGCAGTAGAGGATTTCATATGCCTGCCTTCATGTTAAATACCTGAGATGGGAAAATGTGGTCAGCGTATTTATGTATTCCGTAAATGTGCTACGAGAAAGCGAATTTCATAATTTGATACATCGATGCCGGTGCACTTTCTGGAGGATACTACGAAAACCATTCCGGAATTTGTTATTTAGGAAAACCACAGAAAACTTGAACCAGGATGACCTGCTAAAGATTAGAGACTTCATCCAGCCATATCTATTTGAGAAAGAGTACAGTCTACCCCGAGGAACAATACTTTATTTATTATTGAAAATAAGTTATTTCATAATTGAAGAAGCTAGAGAGAGAGAGAGGGAAAGAGAGAACGACTCACCACATCAGTAATCCGAATGGGTTGCATGTCGTTCGATGTGATGTACGTGGATAGGCAACAAAATATTACAACATCAGAAAAGAAAGAGCTCACAAACAGAGAAAGTCAGTAATGCACTGATCCAACTCTGCCCATATTATAACAGTTATTCGGCTTGTAACTGAGTGACAGACTTGCTGGATGTCCTACTGTGAGATGTCGTGCCAAATTCTGTCCAAATGGCGAGTGAGAGCGTCAAAATTTCGAACTGGTTGGAAGGCCCTGCCAGCTTTCAATTTGGGAGAGATCTGGCGACGCGGCTGGTCAAGGTAAGGATTGTCAAGCACTATGAGAAGCAGTAGAATCTCTCGCCGTGTGCGAGCGGGCATTATCTTACTGGAATGTAAGCCCAGAATGGCTTGTAATGAAGGGCAACATAACGGGACGTAAAATATCGTCGACGTACCGGTAGGCTATACGGGTGCAATAGACGACAACAAAGGGGTGCTGCTATGAAAAGAAATGGTTGCCGGGTCGTTTATGGTGGACAACAGTCAGGTTGGTATCCCGCAGCTGTCTGGGAGTCTGGAGGCATGTCTTCAGCCTGGAATCTCAATGACTGGAGTGGAATTGTCTCCAGCGATGAGTCCTGCTGTGAACTGAGTCCCCATAACTGAAGGAGATATGACTGGAGACTCCCCAGAGAGTGGTGTGGTACTAACATGACTGACGCCCGCCTTACCGACCGACAGTCATGAGCGGCGGTCTGAGATGCCATTTATTTTCATGGAAGGACCGCTTTGGTTGTCACCGGCGGGACCGCTACAGCACTGCGTACGTCGACGATGTTCTACTCCTCATATAGCTGCCATCGTGGAAAGTCATCCAGAGCTTATATTTCAGCAATATAATGCTCGCTGGCACACGAGAAGAGTTTTTACTGCTTGTCATCGTGCTCGCAAAACCCTACCTTGCCCGGCAAGGTCTCCGGACTTCTGCCATATTGAAAAAGTTTGGAGCATCCTGGGCAGGATCGCGATTTTGACAATCTAACGCGCGAATAGTATAGAATTTGGAATGGCATTCTTCAGGAGGATATCCACCTACTCTATCAATCAATGCTAATTGGAATAACTGCTTACATAATGTGATCAAAAGTATCCGGACACCTGGCTGAAAATGACTTACAATTTCGTGGCGTTCTCTATCGGTAATGCTGGAATTCAATAACATGTTGGCACATCCTTAGCCCTGATGATCGGTTTCACTCTCGCAGGCATACGTTCCATCAGTTGCTGGAAGGTTTCTTGGGGAACGGCAGCCCATTCTTCACGGAGTGCGGCACTGAGGAGAGGTATCGATATCGGTGAGGCCTGGCATCCCAAACGTGTTCAATAAGACTCAACTCAGGACTCTGTGCAGGTCAGTCAGTTGAAGTTGCTCAGAACATCCATGTAGGCCTGTGTTGTGATAGTGCCACGCAAAACAACAAGGGATGCAAGTCACCTCCATGAAAAACACAACCACACCATAACACCACCGCCTCCGACTTTTACTGTTGGCACTACACACCCTGGCAGATGACGTTCACCGGGCATTCGCCATACCCACACCCTTCCATCGGATCGACTCATTGTCTACCGTGTTTCGTCACTCCACACAACGTTTTTCTGCTGTTCAATTGTCCAATGTTTACGCTCTTTACACCAAGCGAGGGGTCGTTTGGCATTTACCGACGTGATGTGTGGCTTATGAGCAGCCTCTCGACTATGAAATTGAAGTTTTCTCACCTCCCGCCTAATTGTCATAGTACTTTCAGTGGATACTGATGCAGTTTGGAATTCCTGTTTGATGGTCTGTATAGACGTCTGCCTATTACACATTACGATCGTCTTCAACTGTCGGCAGTCTCTGTCAGTCAGAACAGACGACGACGGCCACGACGTTTTTGTGCTCCACGTTTCCTTCAAGTTTATACTTCACTACCACGTCGGAAACAGTGGACCTAGGGATGTTTAGGAGTGTGAAAATCACGGATACAGATGTATGACCCAAGTGACAACTAATCCCCTGATCATGTTGGAAGTCTGTGAGTTCCTCGGAGAGCACCATTCTGCTCTCTCGCGGTGTCCAATGGCTTCTGAGGTCGCTGTTGTGGAGTACCTGGCAGTACGTGTCCGCACAATATCCCTAATATGAAAATCGTATGTTTTGAGTGGTGTGCGGATACTTTGGATCACATTGTGTAACGGCCGGAGATTGACAAACGTGTTACTGACTTGCACCATTTGTGAAGCTCTTTTCTCCCGAATAAATCATCCAGCTTCTCTGAAATTGTGATCATTTGATTGTTTATGTACGTCCGCCTTCTCGCTTCCCGAGCACGGGGTCCCGGATTCTATTCCCTACGCGGTCAGGGATTTTCACCTGCCCCGAGATGGCTAGGTGTTGGTGTGTCGCCTTCATCATTATCAATTAACCCCATTACGGTCGGAGGAAGGCAACGGCAAACAACATTCATTAGGACCTTGCCTAGTACGGCGGTGCGGGTTTTCCGCATCGTTCCCCTAGGCTCTGTGAAGAAGCATGGTACTTCATGTCCATTCCATATATGTACACTACATACATCGATTTCCGTCCCATTCGGCTAATTACTGGGTGGAGCGCCTTTCAAGGAATCGTGTTACATATCAAGTGGCTCGCACACCGTGAGGAGCTCTGCCTGTATGATGATGTTCAGTGCGATCTGGTAACATTACTTCTCCTCGCAGCCTCCACACACGGATGCGTGCACTGTGGTGCTGTATACTACCCAGGGCCTCGTCTCAAAAGGCTACGTGGTGTCAACACAGTGTCCATTTATGTCAACTCTCATTTATCGGCTCTCGCTAATTAGAAAAAATAATCTCCGTGCCGACTGTCCATTGTGCTCCCGACATCGTCGCATTGTGCGTGATCTTGCTTCGAACAATTCCGTTTCTTGACTCGAGGTATATGTCGTGGCTGTGCCACCCGGAACTGTCGGACTATGAGTATGTCAAAGGCACTTTGGGCGAAAAAAGTCCTTCATGACTTAGAGTTTTCTAATCCTGACACCATCGATTCCATATTCACAAAATGGTCTTGAGATACCAACAGCGCAAACAGCAGTACTGCAGAACCACTCTCGCTACACCGCTATCCTGCCATTATCGATGTTGTAACATGTACCGATGGACGTTTCTCGTTCTTGCGCGAGGCATAGAAGATTTTCACAAAGTAGCAACATTTAAAAGCGGTTTCTGAATGAGAAACTACCAGAGTAATATTTCCTTGCATACAGAATGTAGGTGGTGTTACTCCTACCTACTGACGCAGTCGTCCTGAAGTGCTAGTCATTCCAGTGTTGCTGGACGCAGTATACATAATTCCAGTCTTAAGTATGTTGGATGCTGCCAGTTTTAATTACAAACACATACAGTGTAATGGATTTCTCAAATAACTTGCAAATTGCTTTAAGTTTTGCTGCAGAACGGTTGAACCGTATGTACTGAGAAACCCTATTCGTACTTGGCCAGATACATCCCTGACGGCGGCTCTTCCTTGGCCACCCTTTGACCAGCACGATTGCAGGCGTGCTGCAGCCAGCGGTGGCGGCTCAGCCCCCGAACAGTGGCGGAGCTGGTGTGCGAGAAGGGCGGAAGGGACGCTCCGGACGTGACGCGCATACTGCAGCCCGGGCGCCCCGCCGGCTGAACAAAGCCGGGGGATTTGCCTACTGACACTGTTCGTTCCGGGCCCGCCCATGCGTTCTGCCCCCCTCAGGGGTGTTTCCCTTTTTATTCACTTATTTATTTTTGTACAACAAACGCCTCGATGCGCGTCGGAATTGAAGATCCAATTAATTTCTGACAAGGGAATCCTAATACAGAAATTTCCAGCTTAACGAAGTGAATCCTGTCAGGAGGTAAACAAATTTCCCTCCCAGTACGGTATACAACTTCATAGCTGCCACCGTTAGCTGGTGGCGTCAGCCCCTTGAGACAGCCATAGTCTCCTTCATTTACACTTCTGAACATCTATACAGACAATATCGTTAAAAACTTGAGTAAGAGACGTATCCAGCAACGTACATTCCCGGGAAAACAAATTAGTACACCTGGAATGACGGAGTCGATTATGATCCGATGACAGCATCTGCCACCTCGGGGATAATACAGTGTGTTTCAAAAATGACCGGTATATTTGAAACGGCAATAAAAACTAAACGAGCAGCGATAGAAATACACCGTTTGTTGCAATATGCTTGGGACAACAGTACATTTTCAGGCAGACAAACTTTCGAAATTACAGTAGTTACAATTTTCAACAACAGATGGCGCTGCGGTCTGGGAAACTCTATAGTACGATATTTTCCACATATCCACCATGCGTAGCAATAATACGGCGTAGTCTCTGAATGAAATTACCCGACACCTTTGACAACGTGTCTGGCGGAATGGCTTCACATGCAGATGAGATGTACTGCTTCAGCTGGCGGTACACCTGGCGGTACACCTGATCTTTCAAGTGTCCCCACAGAAAGAAGTCACAGGGGTTCATGTCTGGCGAATAGGGAGGCCAATCCACGCCGCCTCCTGTATGTTTCGGATAGCCCAAAGCAATCACACGATCATCGAAATATTCATTCAGCAAATTAAAGACGTCGGCCGTGCGATGTGGCCGGGCACCATCTTGCATAAACCACGAGGTGTTCGCAGTGTCGTCTAAGGCAGTTTCTACCGCCACAAATTCACGAAGAATGTCCAGGTAGCGTGATGCAGTAATCATTTCGGATCTGAAAAATGGGCCAATGATTCCTTTGGAAGAAATGGTGGCCCAGATCAGTACTTTTTGAGGATGCAGGGACGATGGGACTGCAACATGGGGCTTTTCGGTTCCCCATATGCGCCAGTTCTGTTTATTGACGAAGCCGTCCAGGTAAAAATAAGCTTCGTCAGTAAACCAAATGCTGCCCACATGCATATCGCCGTCATCAATCCTGTGCACTATATCGTTAGCGAATGTCTCTCGTGCAGCAATGGTAGCGGCGCTGAGGGGTTGCCGCGTTTGAATTTTGTATAGATAGAGGTGTAAACTCTGGCGCATGAGACGATACGTGGACGTTGGCGTCATTTGGACCGCAGCTGCAACACGGCGAACGGAAACCCGAGGCCGCTGTTGGATCACCTGCTGCACTAGCTGCGCGTTGCCCTCTGTGGTTGCCATACGCGGTCGCCCTACCTTTCCAGCACGTTCATCCGTCACGTTCCGTTGAAATTTTTCAAACAGATCCTTTATTGTATCGCTTTTCGGTCCTTTGGTTACATTAAACCTCCGTTGAAAACTTCGTCTTGTTGCAACAACACTGTGTTCTAGGCGGTGGAATTCCAACACCAGAAAAATCCTCTGTTCTAAGGAATAAACCATGTTGTCTACAGCACACTTGCACGTTGTGAACAGCACACGCTTACAGCAGAAAGACGACATACAGAATGGCGCACCCACAGACTGCGTTGTCTTCTATATCTTTCACATCACTTGCAGCGCCATCTGTTGTTGAAAATTGTAACTACTGTAATTTCGAAAGTTTGTCCGCCTTAAAATGTACTGTTGTCCCAAGCATATTGCAACAAACGGTGTATTTCTATCACTGCTCGTTTAGTTTTTATTGCCGTTTCAAATATACCGGTCATTTTTGAAACACCCTGTAGATGTACTCACAATGGTTTCAGCGTCGTCTGCCAACAGGTAGCGTAGTCGCATAGCTACCAGTGCGCCATCTGTGTCTACCCGTTAATAGGAAATGCTCATAGCCAATACGCTTTGTGTGGTGCATACTAGTGAAACAAGCAGACGACGATGCCACGGATACGCACTCATGCTTCCTACAGACAACTGGGCAAATTTGAAAGGGATCAAGATGAGTATGTTCCTTTCGAAGAACAGCTACACACGTTGCTACACCTATTGCGCAATGATGCTGTTATCAGTGGTCACGTGAACATTCTGATACCAGTAGGCGAGGTTCCGGACATCAAAGCAACACAGACGCCTGCCAGGGTCGTAGTATTTTGTGAGTGTAGCAATGGCAGATTGTACTCCCATCACAGCACCGATAAGAAGGCTTGCGGGTCAACATATAGTGTTGCGAACTGGTTATCAGCCGTGGGACTAAGGGCACGCAGCCGGCCGGTGTGGCCGTGTGGTTCTAGGCGCTTCAGTCTGGAACCACGTGACCGCTACGGTCACAGCTTCGAATCCTGCCTCGGGCATGGATGTGTATGTTGTCCTTAGGTTAGTTAGGTTTAAGTAGTTGTAAGTTCTAGGGGTCTGATGACCACAGATATTAAGTCCCATAGTGTTCAGAGCCATTTGAACCATTTTTAAGGGCACGCACGCCTCCAGCCTGTCTTCCACTCACGCCACAGCATCGACGTGCACGGCTCAACCGGTGCCATCAGAGGATAACTTGGAAGATGGAATGGCGCGGCTTGGGTATCAGCAATAAAAGCAGACTCGGCCTGAGCGCGTACGACGGTGGTTTGCGCGTGCGACGCAGACCTCATAAGCGGTGTCTCGTACAGTGTTTTCGTCCACGACACACTGCCCCATTCCAGATCTTTAGGTCTGTGGTGCAATAATCTCTCGTTTATCACTGGTGTATCTGGAGGGGACGCTAACCTGCGCTCAGTAAGTGGAGAATTTTATTAAACCCATTCAAAAAGTGGTTCAAATGGCTCTGAGCATATGGGACTTAACATCTGAAGTCATCGGTCCCCTAGAACTTAGAACTGCTTAAACCTAACTAACCTAACGACATCACGCACATCCATGAACAAGGCAGGATTCGAACCTGCGACCGTAGCAGTCGCGCGGTTCCGGACTGAAGCGCCTAGAACCGCTCAGCCATCGCAGCCGGCATCTAAACCAATTCTTTTGCCTATCTTGCAACATGGTGATTTGTTGCTCTGACAGGATAATGTTCGCCCACATGCTGCTCGCGGGGCTCAACTTACTCAGCAAGGCGTGCAGCAACTTAAGTGGCCAGAACGATCTCCGGATTTTTCTCCAACAGAGCACTTCTGGAATATGATGAGAAAAGAAGTGACTCGTGCGACTCGTCAACCAACAACTCTTACAGAACTACGTGAACAGGTCGAACAGGCGTGGAATAACGTAACCCACACGTATCCACCATCTGTACGACTGGCTGGATACCAGAGTCAGTGCTTGCATTGCCGCTCGTGGAAGCTGTACCACTTAATAATATGGGTGTTTCAGCGTGGATTGATACGTGGTGCCTTAGAACATTTTGTGCTATTGAACTGTAACTGGAATAATTTCATGGCCGGCCGGTGTGGCCGTGCGGTTCTAAGCGCGTCAGTTTGGAACCGCGTGACCGCTACGGTCGCAGGTTCGAATCCTGCCTCGGGCATGGATGTGTGTGATGTCCTTAGGTTAGTTAGGTTTAAGTAGTTCTAAGTTCTAGGGGACTGATGACCTCAGTAGTTAAGTCCCATAGTGCTAAGGTCCATTTGAACCATTTTTTGAATAATTTCATGTACTCCATATACGCTTTTGGAGCAATAAATCTCGAATGAATAGGAAACCTCTGAGAGGGTGTACTAATTTTATTTCCAGTAGCGTCGCTAAAATAGCTAAGTGCATTACTATTTGCCTTTAAGAACATTAAAGTACAACAAAGAGCAGTTTGCCTATATTTAGTTGCTGTTTGCCTATACCACCCACATAAACAGTATAATCTCAAGATGTCGTTCCATAAGAGGAAAAATCATGGACTTTCCAGGTACGTCTAACACAGTAATTAATGACAAAATAATTTAAAAGGTACAGCATTTTAAATACGAATATTTGAGCTAGTACACGACTTATAATATGACGAACATTCAAAGTTACATTAATGTCATGCAGTATGTGGAACACGGAACAGAACACAAATACAAAATCTTTGGGGGTAAATAAAGAAAACAGAAAAGATTTAGCAATAATGAAAAGCCTGGAAACGATTTAAACGCAAGAGCTATTAATGTTGAAATACGTAAAGGACAGACAAGTGGTAACTTATCGGGGACTAAAGAATACCGAAGAAAACGCTGCCATACAGCCCGAAAGGAAGGAAAGACACAGGTCGACTAAAGGAAGCGGTTAACAGGAACTTTGTGAGGACGGAACAGTACGATGACTGAATAACGACGAAGGAACATCTCCACAATGCACTAATGAAGAACGGATATTCGTCCGCCGAAATAAAACGTGCGTTGAGGCAGCCACGCAGAAATCATACGGACGTACAGGCTACTGCAAAATCTAAGGTTTTCCTGCCGTTTGTCAAAAATGTAACGGAAAGAATAGGGAGGATCTTGACGAAGCGGAATATTACCGTAATTTACAAGCCCGCCAGGAAGATACAGGAATACCTTAAGCCTGCCAAGGACGCTCGCAAACCATTGGAAAAAGCTGGAGTGTATAGGATCCCATGCAGCTGTGGTGATGTTTGTGTGGGTACCACTAAAAGAACGGTTTCTAAACGTTTGGAAGAGCACAAGGGAAATTGTAGAAGAGGAGAAACGGAACGATCAGCTGTTGCGGAGCATGCTTTCCAGCCAGGGAACCACAATATTCGTTTCGAGGAGACGCAAGTACTAGCGGCCAGAAGCGGATATTACGAAAGGCTCTACAGGGAGGCAATCGAAATCGCTAAACACCCTAATAATTTCAACCGAAAGGAGGAGGGCGTGAAATTAAACGGGATATGGATGCCGGTGTTAAAGAAGATGTGTACCACCCGTCCACTACAAGGTGATGGCAACGGAGATCGACGGCGACGAACAGCGACCAATTGCACTGACGTTTTCAAAACACGTGACGTCACGCCGCGGCGTGGGAGCGCGCGGTCACGGAATTTAGCGGCAGTCAGTAGCGAGCCAGTGGGTGTGTTGGACCTTCCATCGAGCTACGGACCCCCTTGAAGATGTCTCCCGCAGTCGGAGACGAAACGTTGGGAATCGACACAGAATTCATCAACCGATCACGGCATAACAGCCCGGATAATTATAATGGACATGATATTTCCGGCCGTGAAAGTCTACATTTTAGTATTATCGATTTAGATTTGGTTTCCATTTCGCTACCGATGATATGGTGAATAAAAAGTAGTCCTCGTAATTAGACGGGAAAACTGAATGTACTTGAAAATCACTGTAAAATATCTTAATGTTTCAAGAAATGCCAGTCCACCATAGACGTTCATTAATGTTATTATAAGCTCTGTTGTTAATAATTTTTTAAATTTTCGTAACATCTTTCACCCATGTTATATGATTAGATTTAGAAAAATCAATAGGATGCTCAAGGTTTTGTGAAATAAATTGTCTGAAAATACAAAATAAAACAGATTAGACAAACATTTGACCCGTCTTTGAATGATAAGCCAAAGATGTACAGCAGCTGAGATGTTCACACATTAGTGACGTAAAGGAGACCACTGAGTGAACTTTCACCACGAAACATCCTCTACACTCTTGAAAGTTCTAATATTGTCAGTTAAACATTGAGCTTTAAGTTCTCAATCGGAATCTCATTTGCGGCACATGATTTCGACCAATCATTCAAAGGCATGTCAAATGATTCTCTAATGTGTTTTATTCCTTATTTTCAGACAAACCATTTCGAAAGGCATTTGACCGGTTTTATCCAACTTCTTTTTCATTTCTTGCAAGTTTCGTTCAGAAGTCTGTAAATATAATATTTTAATATTGATCAGTATTCTGTTATTATTAAGACTATGCAGATCAAGAGAAAGGAGAAAAGTTTCAATTTATTCTGTAAATTGATATTTTTTACCCTTGGTTTACATAGTTAGCAATAGCTGCTCATGAAATCTTTCAGTTTTACAAGGAACCATAGTTAACGTTTCTCAATTACTATGATTAGTATCAAGCAATGAATTCTTTTCTTTTCTCACAATAGACCTCATGCTCGTCAATTTGGTATCCCGTTTGTCTATTTCCTACTCTTAATTTGTTAATTAACATTCGAACAAAATGCATTCCAAGGAGTTTTGTTTGACCAAAAAAATCTCGTGAGTCAACTTTTTTGTATTATTAATAAAAAATCATACACAGAGTATAAGAAAACAGTCTGCTATAATAAAATGTAATACTTTCGAAAAAGGAAGTATCTTCGCAATTAAAATTTTACAGATTTGAAGAGTAACATAGACGATGTGATTCGAAACATTTGAATTGCTTAGAACAAAGTAAAATTTTATTCATTAACATTGTGTGGTAATTAAATGTGTATAACGCGGACGGCTCCAGTATCATCTAATGTTGTGTATTGGTGGTAGGTTTTCCGCGACCGTCCCTTGAAATACCTATTACACAGGACGTGTACGTCTCTGGTCTCCTCAGCGCTCGCTATCTGACATGCAGCTGACTAAATAAACATACTTACTTTCATCGTAACATACTAAACGATTTGCTTTAAATAATGCAATGTCACCTAACATCATTCCGGAACGTGGAGGGCCGAAAAGTGTAACATACTACAGTATTCAGTGGTATTAAATGTGCCACACAAACGGGCAGTGTGCGACGTACGACCAAATGTTTTACGATAACTGATATTGTTTCCTTTCGTGTCGCCGTAGTCATATCTTGGCCGTCACTGTTATTCCCCGATGCACGGTCTGACGAGTGTGTTCGATCGCGCGGCAATAAAAAGAGATACGAGTGGAAACACGGCGGGAGGGCCTGTGAGTCGCTCTAGGACTGTGGGAGTAGGGGTGCGGGCGGCCGGGGGCGTGCCCGCCGACTGGGGTTGAACAATGCGGCCCGCATCAGTCACGCGCCGCCCCCACCCGCCCCCGATAAATCTGGCGCGCGTCCCACCCGGCTGGCACGCGCCGCCCCCGCCGCTGGCGCTGCCGCTGCCTCCACCGCCGCCGCCGCTGCCGACCTCGGCGCCCAAAAACACGGACGGCCGTGGGGGCTGGGGGCGGGAGGCGGCCCTCGCCGGTTCATTAGCGGCGCGGCGGTCGGCTGGGGGCGGCAGCAGCGGCTGAAGCGACGAGTCGAGTACGGCTAAAGGCCAGACCGCAGGGACGGAGCCGAGGGTTCGGCCAGGTATGGGCTGTGATCCATCCTGCTGGAATCCCGCAAATTCAGACGTCCGCTCTGACGGGCATTCCGGGAATTGCACCTGAATACGAGGGTATTCGCCGTACAAATACCTCTCGATAGTGGAGAAGCGAAACATCGGTTGCACACTCGGCGGATGACAGCACTGAACGTATTCGAAAACTTCGTTTTTCTGTATACACCGCTTGTTTACACCCACACATTTAACTCTACGTCAGTGTGTGTTTAATTTGTGGCTGAGGGTAATTCATATTGTATCGTACGCCTCTGTCAGCCACCGATGCTTTTTCGTTAGCGAACATGACTGGAATGTCGAGCACCGAGATTTTCCCTTGTGAGAACACTGGAAAAAGTTGCACTCAGCCACGAGGTGTCAAATGAGGAGCTACTTAAATGAGAAATAACGGATCCCAGATGCTGAGGGAGTTAGATTAGGAAATGAGACACTTAAAGTAGTAAAGGAGTTTTGCTATTTGGGGAGCAAAATAACTGATGATGGTCGAAATAGAGGAGATATAAAATGTAGACTGGCAATGGCAAGCAAAGCGTTTCTGAAGAAATTTGTTAATATCGAATATAGATTTAAGTGTCAAGAAGTTGTTTCTAAAAGTATTTGTATGGAGTTTAGCAATGTATGGAAGTGAAACATGGACGATAAATAGCTTGGACAAGAAGAGAATAGAAGCTTTCGAAATGTGGTGCTACAGAGGAATGCTGAAGATTAGATGGGTAGATCACATAACTAATGAAGAGGTATTGAATAGAATTGGGGAGAAAATGAGTTTCTGGCACAACTTAACAAGAAGAAGGGATCGGTTGGTGAGACATGTTCTGAGGCATCAAGGGATCACCAATTCAGTATTGGAGGGCAGCGTGGAGGGTAAACATCGTACCGGGAGACCAAGAGATAAATACACTAACAAGGGAACCTCCCTATCGCACCCCTCTCAGATTTAGTTATAAGTTGGCACAGTGGATAGGCCTTGAAAAACTGAACACAGATCAATCGAGAAAACAGGAAGAAGTTGTGTGGAACCATGAAAAAATAAGCAAAATATACAAACTGAGTAGTCCATGCGCAACATAGGCAACAACAAGGAAAGAGCAAGAGCGGGAATGCCATGGTCCTGTGGTTTGCGTGAGCAGCTACGAAAGAAGATGTCCTTGGTTCAAGCCTTCCCTCAGACGAAAACTTTAACTTTTTATTTTCAGTTTATGTGACAAACGCTTATGTTTTCATCACTTTTTTGGGAGTGATTATCACATCCACAAGAAAACCTAAATCGGGCAAGGTAGAAGAATCTTTTTACCCATTCGCCAAGTGTACAAGTTAGGTGGGTCGACAACATATTCCTGTCATGTGACGCACATGCCGTAACCAGTATCGTATAGAATATATCAGACGTGTTTTCCTGTGGAGGAATCGGTTGACCTATGACCTTGCGATCAAATGTTTTCGGTTCCCATTGGAGAGGCACGTCCTTTCGTCGACTAATCGCACGGTTTTGCGGTGCGCTCGCAAAACACAGACAGTGAACTTATTACAGTGAACAGAGACGTCAATGAACGACGGACAGACCATAACTTTGCGAAAATAAAGAAAAAAAACTCTTCAGCCGAGGGACAACTTGAACCAAGGACCGCTTGTTCCGCAGCTGCCCACGCTAACCACGGGACCACGGCGCTCCCGAGCTCACACTATCCTTGATGTTGCATATCTTCCACATGGACTACTCAGTTTGTATATTTTGCTTATTTTTTCGTAGTTCCACACAACTTCTTCCTGTTTTCTCGATTGATCTGTGCTTAGTTTTTCAAGGCCTATCCACTGTGCCAACTTATAACTAAATCTGAGGGGGGTGCGATGGGGAGGTTCCCTTGTAAGCAGATTCAGTTACTCAGAAATAAAGAAGCTCGCACAGGATAGAGTAGCATCGAGAGCTGCACCAAACCAGTCTCACGACTGAAGACCACCATAACAACAACAGATCAAGAATACCGATAACTTCCAGGAGAGCGGTTTGCTGACCCCAACACTGACATGGTGGTCGGTCGGTCCCAGTTGACCCATTAGGGCCACAATGCAGAACAGTACCTTTACCTTACATAACCATCTACAAACAGCCATCAAAGGGTTTTCATCGGGCGATATTCCTTTTCCTCCTTCCTCCTCCATTCCCAAAGCCTCCCTACGCCTCCCCCCTCCCCCTCCCCCCTCCCAAGCGTACACGTCGCCATTCTGTTCCTTTGGCTGTTGCTACGTGGGAATAGGAACATGGGATTGTATTTTCTTCTTTACGTCGCAGGCCATCCTCATCCCTCGTCTCCTTCTTCCTCACACTTCTTCCAAGATCTTCAGTTTCTTCTTGTCCACTAAACTGGTGACACTCTATCTTTCCCTGCATCCTCCTTTGTCGTCCACCTCCAACATATTAGTATGTGTGTTTGCTGCTCCAAATTTCATTTACCTCCACCTTGATCCCGAATTCCGACCAATCCTTTCAGAGTTAAACAACCCACTTGGTTTCTCTCTTTCCTTTTCAGCTCTTTGTTGCTTCCCATGCTCTTTTAGACAGACCTATGGTAACCACTGAATTAAACACACACACTGTGCATCTATCAGACATGTGTCTTGTAAATTAAAAACTGTCATGATGATATCTCCATTGGCAAAAGATTTGCCCCCCCCCCCCCCCCCAAATTCGGATATCCAGGAGAAAACAGCCAGTGGGGTGACCACGAAAAATAGATTGAATAATCAACGAAAGGATAAAGTTCTACGATTTGGGGCGTGGAGTGTCAGAACTTTTAACTTGGTAGGGAGGTTAGAAAACCTGAAAAGGGAAGTGCAAAGAGTCCAGCTAGATATAGTATGGTTCAGTTAAGTGAGATGGAAAGAAGACAAGGATTTTTTGTCAGACGAGTATAGGACAATATCAATATGAGCACGAAATGGTATAACTGAGTAGGATTCGTTATGAAAAGGAAGGTAGGGCAGAGAGTGTGTTACCGTGAACAGTTCAGTGACAGGGTTCTCCTTATCTGACTCGACAGCAAAACAAAACCAATAGTTCAGTTATACATGCCGACGTTGCAAGCTGAAGATGAAGAGATAGAAGAAGTATATGAAGATAATGAACGGGTAAAGCACTGTGTAAAGGAAGTTGAAAATTTAGTAGTCATGGAGGACTGGAATGCAGTTGCAAAGGGAGGAGCAGAAGACAGGGATACGGGAGATAAGGCCCTGTTATTAGGACTGAAAGAGGAGAAAGATTGAGTTTTGCATTATATTTCAGCTAGGAACAGCGAATACTCTAGTCAGGAATCAAGAGTGGAAAAGGTATACTTGATAAAAATAGGAAGACAGAGATTCCGAAATCAGATACTAGATTGAAAGGTGTATCCAGGAGCAGATACAGACTCAGATCACAATTCAGTAATGGTGAAGAGTAGGCTGAAGTTCAAAAGATTACTCAGGAAAAAATCAATAGGCAAGGAAATGTGGTACGTAAGTACTAAGCAATGAGGAGATACGTTTGAAGTTTCCTACAGTGACTGATAGTGCTACAAGGAATAACTCAGTAGACTGTTCAGTTGAAGGGTAATGGACATGTTTAAAAAGGTCAACCGCAGAAGTTGGAAAGAAAAGCATAGATATAAAGAAGGTAAATGCGAAAAAATCAAGGGTAACAGAAGAAATACTTCAGTTGTTCTATGAAAGAAGGAAGTACTAAAAGTTTCGGGAAAATAAGGAATACATAAATATAAGTCACTTAGGAATGAAATACATAGGAAGTACAGGGTCACAAAGGCGAAATGCCTACACGAAAAATATGAAGAAATTGAAAAATGAATGACTTTCTGAAGGACTGACACGGCATACAGGAAAGCTAAAGTAAACTTCTCTGAAATCAAAAGAAAGGTCGGTGGCATTAAGAGTACAATGGGAATTTCACTGTTAACTGCCAAGGAGGGAGCAGACATGTGGAATGAACACACTGAAGGCCTCTGTAAGGAGAATGGCATGTCTGATGGTATAGAAGAAGAAACAGAAGTACATTTAGAAGAGATCACGAATAAAGTATTAGAATCAGACCTTCAAATTGCTTCAGAAGATAGCATTCCATCAGAGTTTCTACAATCATTGGGGGATGTGGCAACAAAGCGATTATTCACGTTGGTGTGCAGAATGTACGAGTCTAGATATATACTATCTGACGTAAAACATAATCCACACATTTCCGAAGAATGCAAGAGCCGAAAAGTACGAGAATTATCGCACAATCAGCTTAACAGGTCATGCATCCAAATTGCTGACAAGAATAATATGCAGAAGAATGGAAAATAAAATTGAGGATGTTTGGTGTGCGTACTGTAAGACCTTCGGTACACACACAATCAGATTATTTGACTTGTAGCTCTAACGAAGTAGGTGAGTGTCAGCAATATGTCTCGTGGTCTTATCGTGGCGTGTGTATCTTCTGCCGTTAGGTCAGACGATAGAAATGCCACTTGCATGCTTAGATTAGCAGATTGACGGTGACCAACTTTAATCAGAACTTGATTAATTTTCACAGGCATTTATTAAAATAATAACAAGCATACACATTACGTAACTTGATTCTGGATGCTATTTACAATTGACAATCATAAGTTCCTTTGGTTTTTGTACGTTAATCTTATTCTCACATATCTCGGACACTTGATGAAGTGTCTATACATTTATCTTCATGGCTATGTACAGGAATATGATAATCTTCTTAGGTGCTGACTGAAACTTGACTGTAGACTGGTACAGACTAATGCAGACTGGTACAGACTGGTGCAGACAAATTCAGACTGACTAATCGGAGGTCTGTACACTTGTTATAATACCTCGCGCATTCAGGTATCACTGCGTGAGTGTGAACCGTGGGGAGAAAAGGTTCTACGTTAGCAGCAATCTCATTGGCTGCGTTACTTATTAATACGTGGATTGGTGGAAGCAGAATTTGGTCCATCTCTAAGGCAGCGCCATCTCATAGTGCGGAGACAGACGAGCGTTGCGCCTGCGCTGTTGTGCTTAGTGGGGCGCGCTCTAGTGGGAAAGTTGCGTACGCGCTGACTACGCGGAACTATGTACACAACAGGATGTTAGATGATCAGTTTGGCTTTAGGAATGGTAAAAGGCACCACAGAGGTAGTTCTGACGTTCCCGTTGATAGAATAAAGAAAACAAAAGAAAAATAAAGACACTGTGGAGACGTGGAACACACGCTCAAGATACTTCAACGTAATAAACACAAGGCAATAATTACCAACCAAACACAATCTCTGGCTTGAAATTTCCTACAGATTTTATTTAACAACTTCGTTACAACAAAACTGCTGTTACTCAAGAATAATACACATAATTGCCCTTGAATTTGAAACATTACGAAACAGACAAATGTCTACGAGAGTCAAAGTCCACCCACACAATAAATAATTTCAAAACCCACTTAACATAAATCTTAAAAATCATACAAACAGTTAATAGTTTACTGAGAAAAACTTCCACACAAGAATGACACCTTTTAAGATATAACAGAAGAAACAATTCACATCTCCTCTTTCTGAATAAGATATTAAAAACCCAGTACAATGAAAGGCATCTTTCAGGTAACACAAAATTTCAGTGACAAGCAATGGCGCATCAGAGGTACGCGGGACTACAACTCATATCAGGCCTGAATGGAAGCTGAAAGAACGTTGAAGAAGGAAAGACGGACGCCTCTGCGTCACCAGGAGCAAATAATAAAATACTCAGCTTAAATTCGCTGAAGAACTGGAGTCCACTGATAAACAAAGCGACCGCGCTATCGGTTACAATCCAAACTGGCCGCCACCGAGGCATTGTCGCCAGTTAAATGACCGCATACAACGCATGATGCGCACCGCTGATTATACCACTGAAAGAACAACATAAAACTACACAGCAACCGGCCATTATCCAGAGTAACACAAAAACATCAGAAAAATTCCAAACAGGAATACGGCCACAAGGGACCAACAAGCCAACCACTATAACACATGCGCTATTTTTTCATTACTAGTATGTGCAGACAGGGTTATTACTGCCAGAGCAGAAAGTGATGATATACTCAGATCTATAATATGCTAAACATAGTGCTAAATCACGCACTCGTAACTTATAACATAACCCCAAAGCCAATTAACTATATTATACATATTACACAAACACACACTCAATAATTACAATACGGCAGGGCTCTAGGACACAATAAATTTTTCATCATTAAGCCCCTGCTTCTTTACCTCGGAACACATTACCTAAATACCTGAAGACAGCCAGAAAATCGAACCTGTAGTTACTTCTGAGCGCACAGACACGGACTTAGATATACACCCCTTGTCCGTACCTCAAGTGCGTCAAAAACGGGCAAACTTCATTCACACAGGTAACCACTGTTCAATACGTTGTGCGCCTGTAATCAATACGAAACAGATACACGGGCCTCCAAACACTGGGAGAGCCGTTAACTGAAAACAGTATCAAATTATATATATATATATATATATATATATATATATATATATATATATATATATATATATATATATATATATATATAAAACTGGCCATTAAAATTGCTACACCAAGAAGAAATGCAGATGATAAACGTGTATTCATTGGACAAATATATTATACTAGAACTGACATGTGATTACATTTTCACCCAATTTGGGTGCATAGTTCCTGAGAAATCAGTACTCAGAACAACCACCTCTGCCCGTAATACGGCCTTGATACGCCTGGGCATTGAGTCAAACAAAGCTTGGATGGCTAATGGCTCTGAGCGCTATGGGACTTAACATCTATGGTCATCAGTCCCCTAGAACTTAGAACTACTTAAACCTAACTAACCTAAGGATATCACACAACACCCAGCCATCACGAGGCGGAGAAAATCCCTAACCCCGCCGGGAATCGAACCCGGGAACCCGGGCGTGGGAAGCGAGAACGCTACCGCACGACCACGAGATGCGGGCGCTTGGAGGGCGTATACAGTTACAGCTGCTCATGCAGCTTCAACACAATACCACAGTTCATCAAGAGTAGTGAGTGGCGTATTGTGACGAGCCAGTTGCACGGCCACCATTGACCAGACGTTTCCAATTGGTGAGAGATCCGGAGAATGTGCTGGCCAGGGCAGCAGTCGAATATTTTCTGTATCCAGAAAGGCCCGTACAGGACCTGCAACATGCGGTCGTGCATTGTCCTGCTGAATTGAAATGTTTCACAGGGATCGAATGAAGGGTAGAGCCATGGGTCGTAACACATCTGAAATGTAACATGCACTGTTCAAAGTACCGTCAATGCGAACAAGAGGTGACCGAGACGTGTAACCAATGGCACTCCATACCATCACGCCGGTATGGCGATGACGAATACACGCATCCTATGTGCGTTCACCGCAAACACGGATGCGACCATCATGATGCTGTAAACAGAACCTGGATGACATTTTGCCATTCGTGCACCCAGGTTCGTCGTTGAGTACACCATCGCTGGCGCTCCTGTCTGTGATGCAGCGTGAAGGGTAACCGCAGCCATGGTCTCCTAGCTGATTGTCCATGCTGCTGCAAACGTCGTCGAACTGTTCGTGCAGATGGTTGTTGTCTTGCAAACGTCCCCATTTGTTGACTCAGGGATCGAGACGTGGCTGCACGATCCGTTACAGCAATGGGGATAAGATGTCTGTCATCTCTACTGCAAGTGATACGAGGCCATTGGGATCCAGCACGGCGTTCCGTATTACCCTCCTGAATCGCCGATTCCATATTCTTCTGTCATCTGGTAACGGTCTCGACCAACGCGAGCAGCAATGTCGCGATAAGATAAACCGCAATCGCGATAGGCTACAGTCCGACCTTTATCAAAGTCGGAAACGTGATGGTACCCATTTCTCTTCCTTACACGAGGCATCACAACAACGTTTCACCAGGTAACGCTGATCAACTGCTGTTTGTGTATGAGAAATCGGTTGGAAACTTTCCTCATGTCAGCACATTGTAGGTGTCGCCACCGTCGCCAACCTTGTGTGAATGCTGTGAAAAACTAATCATTGGCATATCACAGCATCTTCTTCCTGTCGGTTAAATTTCGCGTCTGTAGCACGTCATCTTCGTGGTGTAGCAATTTTAATGGAGAGTAGTATATATATATATATATATATATATATATATATATATATATATATATATATATATATGTGTGTGTGTGTGTGTGTGTGTGTGTGTGTGTGTGTGTGTGTGTGTAAAGCAGGAATTTAAGAACCTGAATAACCCCACAGTTTGATTCTGTAGCGTATCCGGTCATGCTAATACATTCGAAAGCCACTTTCACATGTTGAGACCATCGTCCTCTCACTAGACGCAGTACACACTCGCAGGCTGCAAGCACGTCTCCGTCTGCAGCCCCATTGCCACCGTGACAGAAAGAGGCAGAGCATGCGTAAAGAGCGACCGCCGACAACCAGACTGCACACCAGAGCGCCAACCAACCGACCAAAACCAGCCCTCCTCCCCACAGCGTCTTGCGCTTGAATAACCGAAAAGCGACCAAATAGGAAGACTGCGTCCACGAGATGCAGAGTCGATCGCAGAGATTTTAAATGAATACAGAGAAGCGACTGGCACCAACGGCACGAATTTGTCAACCTGGAAAAAGCATTCGACAATGTCAAATGGTGCAAGGCTTTCGAAATTCTGAGGAAAACAGAAGAAATGCACAAAATGCTAGAGGGTATAATAAGAATGGAAGACCAAAAAACTGTGAAAGGGATGTAGTCTTCCGTCCTTTCTGTTCAATCTACACATCGAAAAAGCATTGATGGAAATAAAAGAAAGGTTCAAGAGTGGAATTAAGGTTCGAGGTGAACGGATATCAATGATAAGATTCACTGACGACACTGCAATCCTCAGTGAAATTAAAAAAGAATTTCAAGATCTATTAAATGAAATGAACAGTCTAATGAGTACAGAATATGGATTGAGTGTAAATCAGAAAAAGACGAGAGTAAAATGAAGTAGCAGAAATGAGAACAGCTAGAACCTTTACATCAGGATTGATGGTCATGAAGTAGAAGAAGTTAAGGAATATTGCTATCTAGGTATCAAAATAATCAATCACGGACGGAGCAAAGAGGACATCAAAAGCAGACTTGCACTGGCGGAAAGGGCATTTCTCACCAAGAGAAGTCTACTAGTGTTTGAGCCGTGCGTGGCTCGTGTTCGTATCATCTCTTACTTAACACCCTGTTTTTGCCGTACTGTCGCCTCGTTATGTTAATTTTCAATTACTGGTGTCACTGAATTGCTGCCTTGCGTGCCCGTGATCGGCAGCAGCAGCGCTTATCGATATAGGTTCTGCCGTATTATCTTTGCTGTACTACTATTATTTCCTGGTCGTCGTGTGTCGTCCAACTAGTTGGAACACGCCAGCAGTGCAGTTCTGACCGGGCAATGAAGTCAGTTGGAACGCGCCAGCAGTGAAGTTCGGACCTGGCAGTCGGATAGTTGGGACGCGGCAGAAGTTCGGTCGGGTTTGGAGCGGCAGTGAGGTTCGGATAGCCATGACTCGCCCGACCGTTGCCGGCACACACGGCTGGTGACGGTCTTGGTTGATTGTCTGTAGATCGTCTTACCGGATGACGTGTATTTGCTCACCGATCGCTTATGGATTGGCGGTGTGTGTCTCAACTCGTGGTTTGTCCTGGTAATTGCACAGCCACTGCTTTAAGGGGCTCCGGAAAGGCTCAAAATCATGAAAAGTTCAATTTTTACTTTTTTGCGTTTTCTGAATCTGCAGACTATTACCTTTTAATAGATATATAATTTATTCAATTCCGAAGACTACAACTATTTTTAAATTTTTTTTGAAATGTGTTCTACATGGGCGTGACCCACTGTGGCGCTGTTAAACTGCTGTCAAATGGTGTTATTATTAACGTCCGTGTTCATCAGGTACATTTTAGTGATGTGAGATAAAGTATGTGTTGTGGCTAACCTATTTTCAGAGACTTAGCAGCACCTGAACTGTTGAAAAAGTGTATTCACGGAAAAACTCAAAACCCCAATGAAAGTGTAAATAGTGTTATATGGTCGAGAATCCCCAAGACTGTATTTGTTGGAATAGAAACACTTCACTTTGGTGTGTATGATGCTGTTGCGACTTTCAATGATGGCAACATTGTAAGGTGCAAGGTATTTAGAAATATGGGGGTGAAGATAGGTTCTAACATGGTACGAACGATGCTTGCTTTAGACAAGGAACGCCTTCGGGCTGCAGACAGGGCTGTAAAGAGCCTAGAAATACAACCAAGAGTAAACAGGAGGAGGAACAAGAGGAAATAATCCATCCTATGGACCTGGAATGCACTAAAAAGTTTATCCAGTCTTTGTCGCTCGATTCCCAAAACTTTTATTTTCTCATTCTAATTACATGTTTTCTAAGGATCTTCCAAACATATTTGTTTCAAACTTTCAGTAAATGTTACACAGTACCTTCTGCATAATTTAACACAGCCTTTTTCCAAAAAACTGAACATTTTTGAATATATAAATAAAAAATTGCAAAAAATGTTGTGAATTTTCATTACAATTGAAAAAAAATCATCTTTAATAACTGAACTAAAATTTTGTAAAATCCCTGTGTTAAGTTGTAGCCCATATTCCAATACATAATCTGTAAAAAGTTCAACTTCCTACCTCAAATACTTTGTGAGGACAGATGTAATTTATAAGCGTTATTTTAACATTGCAAGTATAGGGCGTTCTGGAGCCCCTTAAGCTTTGGTCGCATTCTTCGTCCAGGTGTTTGTGAAATTGTGTGTAGCCTGTGATGTTCACTTCCCAGTTATTTTAGTGCTGTCTCCGTGCTGATGTGTAGCAGTTGGTCGGTTGGTGCAGTCGCGTTGTGGCACCAGTGGGGCATGCAGCGCCAGGGAGGCGCGGATGGCCGTCACTTGCCGGTGATTGCCGACACACATGATTTGAGTGGGGACGACCTTGGTTGATCGTCGGTCGGTCGTCGTGTCGGACGTTGTATATTTGGCCGGCGATCACTTAAGGGTTGGCTGTGTGGGCCAGCTCGTGATTCGTTCTCGTTTTGCTCAGTCACCGCCGTTCGCGTTTCTAGTTCTTCGTGCAAGTGTTCGTGAAATTGTGTGTAGTTTATGTGGTTTGACTGACGAGTAATTTAAAGGTTGTCGGTGTACTGTCTCTGAATTGGTCGGTTGGCGTGGAGTAGCGAGGAGGGACAGGATAGCCATCCCTCGCCCGACAATTGCCGACACACGCGTTTGAGTGGCAACGACCTCGCTTGGCCGTTTGGTCGGTCGTCTGATTAGACGACGTGTATCTGGGTCGTCCACCGCTTATGGGTTGTCTGTGATCCGTTCTGGTTGTTGTTCCAGTTTCCGTTGTTAAAATCGTTTGAGTTTTGGTGCAAGTGTGGGGCGGAACTGATCTTGACAGTCTGTTAAGAGTCTTTCGGCTAGGTCCTGGCGGACTGAAAATGGTTGGGCCGACTGCCTGTCTCACCTACGCGAACGTTAGTGTTTGAATTCCAGGCCGACCCTCGAACATCTGAGCGCCCTTGGGTGTACTGCCCTCTTTTTTAATTTGTTCTCGTTGTCTGTGCTTCTGTTGCCTCTAGCCAATGTTTCTTAAAATTAGACTTGTTTTGCTCTTAAGGCCTTCAGCCTAGTTTAAAGTACTGTTTCACTTAAGGCCTTTCGTATTTAATAAAATTTAATGTTGTCAAGTTTTAAGTGTTAGGCCTTCAGCAGATTTGAATTTAACTTGTTTACTTCAGGCTAACTAAGGAACTGTTTTAAGATAAGGCTTGCCTTTAAATTTCTGATTATGCTTGCATTTTAAGTTATTGGCCTTTAGCCGTTTTTAAATTAAAGTGGCTTTCAGCTGGTAATTAAGTCCGAAAGATTAAAGCTGTGTGTTTAAAAAAAAAATTCTTGGGCTCTTGTAATGTTTGATCAAATAATAAATTTGTATGTTCGAATGTAACTGACAGCCCCTTATTTTTGTCCCTTTCCACAATTTATACAATCTGTCCTGTCTTGAGGAATTAGCTAGGGCGTATCAGTATCAATCATAGGTCTTAATTTCAGGAAGATATTTCTGAGAATGTACTTTTGGAGGACAGAATTGTATGGTAGTGAAACACGGACAGTGAGAAAACCAGAACAGAAGAGAACCTAAGCATTTCAGATGTCGTGTTGCAGACGAATGTTGAGAATTAGGTAGACTTACAGGGTAAGGTATGAGGAGGTTCTGTACAGAATCAGAGCGGAAAGGAATATGTGGAAAACACTGAGAAGTACATGGAGCAGGATGACAGGGCATCTGTTAAGACATTAGGGAGTGGATTCCATGGTGGCCGGCCGGTGTGGCCGTTCGGTTAAAGGCGCTTCAGTCTGGAACCGCGTGACCGCTACGGTCCCAGGTTCGAATCCTGCCTCGGGCATGGATGTGTGTGATGTCCTTAGGCTAGTTAGGTTTAATTTGTTCTAAGTTCTAGGCGACTGATGACCTCAGAAGTTAAGTCGCATAGTGCTCAGAGCCATTTGAACCATTTTGATTCCATGGTACTAGAGGGAACTGTAGAGGGCAAAAACTGTAGAGGAGGACAGAATTTGCAATGTTGTTATTGTGGTCTTCAGTCCAGAGACTGTAGCTCTCCATGCTACTCTATCGTGTGCATGCTTCTACATCCCCAAGTAACTGCTACAACCTACATCCTTCTGAATCTGTTTATTCATGGCTTCGTCTCCCTCTAAGGCTTTTACTCTCCACGCTTAGCTCCAATACTAAGCTGGTGATCCCTTGATACCTCAGAACATGTCCTACCAACAGATCCCTTCCCCTCGTCAAGTTGTGGCACAAATTCCTCTTCTTCTCAATTCTGTCCAGTAACTGCACCCATCTAATATTCAGCATTCTTCTGTGGCACCACATTTCAAACGCACAGAACACGGATTGGGAGTAAAACGAAGAGAGCCGAAAGTAATGACAAGTAGAAGAAGAGAGAGCGGTGAGAAACTTAATATCAGGATTGATGATCACAAAGTAAATGAAGTTAAGGAATTCGGCTACCTAGGCAACAAAATAACCAATGACGGATGGAAGAAAGGTATAATACGCGTATTAGCACTGGCAGAAAAGGTATTCCAGGACAAGAGAAGTCTACTAGTATCGATCGTAAGACCTAATTTGAGGAAGAATTATCTGAGAAAGTACGTTTGAAGCACAGAATTGTATGGTTGTGAAACACAGACTGAGGTAGAACCGTAGCCGAAGGGAGTTGAAACATTTGAGATGTGGTGCTACAGACGAATGTTGATAATGAAGACGTCAGGAACGAGGCCGTTCTGCGCAAAATCGGAGATTACAGGAATATCTGGAAAACACTGACAGGAAGAAGTGAAAGGAAGACAGGACATCGGTTAAGACATCAGGGAATAATTGCCGTGGTACCAGAAGGAGCTACCGAAGGTAAAAGCTGTAGAGGAAGACAGAGGTTGGAGTACTTCCAGCATATAACTGAGGAAGTAGGTGTCAAGTGCTACTCTGAGATGCAAAGGTTGGCTCAAGAGTGGAATTCATCAAAAGAATGATGATTATATAAGCTCAGTGTTTATGCTGATTATATGTCCAGCAAAACTGGCCCTAGATATTTGTTTTTCTTACTGTCCCCAGAGTTTGATCATAAATAGTGCATTCGCATATTAATTATAACTGGTCTTTTCGAGCAGCATGTTACTAATATACGTGTTGAGGATTCACTGCTAGGCGACCAACATTCGATTCTCAGTATTTCGATAAATTCTACAACATTGCGAGTTTTCGTGAGTAACAGTGCCACCAGTCAACTTCATTGAGGTTTTAAATATTCTCTCTTGCTTTTCGAGACTGGTGTGTGGATAGAATGATTGCTGCATGCTGGATGTAGCAGCTATGCTAGTTACACTAACACGTCACACTTTTGTCCTTGTTGTTACAGATACTGCTTCTGCCACGACAGACCACTACCGTAACACACATAATAATTTCAGGTATTGGTGCTTGCTTTCCAGAAATCCCCAACTAGTGCGTAATTTATATGGTTGATTTTCAACATTGTAATGAAGCACAATTTTCCTAAAATCCTTTTGCTATTACGCCAAACAATGGGACCACGGTGTTGCCATTTGGTGAATTCTGTAAGACTGGTAGAAAGACACATCTGTGTTACATTCAGTGGTGTCATGCCAATTTTATATTGTGGAATATATTACTGATAAATATATCTACTTGTTTTGATTAGGTGGCACCTTACTGGTTTTAACATCTATTTCATAATACATTTATTTCATTACAGATCTTAATGTTTCATTTGTAGAAGTTATAATAACTGCAACTGTAAAAAAAAGAGAAAAGAGGTACCATATTTTTCTCAATAGTGTTTCTCGAAAACAATGTCGCCTTTCCTCCGGGGACCATCTAAGTGCCCGAAGGATCTCCGTAACACGTATTGTTCGACCTACCTGTAACTAATGTAGCAGTCCGCTTCTGAATTGCTTCGATGTCATCCTTCAGTCCGACTTGGTACGGTCCCAAATACTCGAGCAGTACTCAAGAATAGGTCGCACCAGCGTCCTATATTCGGTCTCCTTTACAAGTGAACCACTCTTTCCTGAAATTCACCCAATAAACAGCAGTCGATCATTCCCTTCCTCACGACAGTTCTCACGTGCTCGTTCCACTTCTTATCGCTTTTCAATGTCACGCCCAGACGTTTAATAAAATTCTCAATACAGCGATAAAGAGCACAAACAGTCACTGTTCAACTGCGAATATACACAGGAAATAAAGGCATTACAAAACGTAACCTATTCAATTTTGCTGTAATATTCTACGTGTTACTATATCATTTTCAACATATTTCTGTGAACGCTAGTGCACTGAACTACACTCCTGGAAATGTAAAAAAGAACACATTGACACCGGTGTGTCAGACCCACCATACTTGCTCCGGACACTGCGAGAGGGCTGTACAAGCAATGATCACACGCACGGCACAGCGGACACACCAGGAACCGCGGTGTTGGCCGTCGAATGGCACTAGCTGCGCAGCATTTGTGCACCGCCGCCGTCAGTGTCAGCCAGTTTGCCGTGGCATACGGAGCTCCATCGCAGTCTTTAACACTGGTAGCACGCCGCGACAGCGTGGACGTGAACCGTATGTGCAGTTGACGGACTTTGAGCGAGGGCGTATAGTGGGCATGCGGGAGGCCGGGTGGACGTACCGCCGAATTGCTCAACACGTGGGGCGTGAGGTCTCCACAGTACATCGATGTTGTCGCCAGTGGTCGGCGGAAGGTGCACGTGCCCGTCGACCTGGGACCGGACCGCAGCGACGCACGGATGCACGCCAAGACCGTAGGATCCTACGCAGTGCCGTAGGGGACCGCACCGCCACTTCCCAGCAAATTAGGGACACTGTTGCTCCTGGGGTATCGGCGAGGACCATTCGCAACCATCTCCATGAAGCTGGGCTACGGTCCCGCACACCGTTAGGCCGTCTTCCGCTCACGCCCCAACATCGTGCAGCCCGCCTCCAGTGGTGTCGCGACAGGCGTGAATGGAGGGACGAATGGAGACGTGTCGTCTTCAGCGATGAGAGTCGCTTCTGCCTTGGTGCCAATGATGGTCGTATGCGTGTTTGGCGCCGTGCAGGTGAGCGCCACAATCAGGACTGCATACGACCGAGGCACACAGGGCCAACACCCGGCATCGTGGTGTGGGGAGCGATCTCCTACACTGGCCGTACACCACTGGTGATCGTCGAGGGGACACTGAATAGTGCACGGTACATCCAAACCGTCATCGAACCCATCGTTCTACCATTCCTAGACCGGCAAGGGAACTTGCTGTTCCAACAGGACAATGCACGTCCGCATGTATCCCGTGCCACCCAACGTGCTCTAGAAGGTGTAAGTCAACTACCCTGGCCAGCAAGATCTCCGGATCTGTCCCCCATTGAGCATGTTTGGGACTGGATGAAGCGTCGTCTCACGCGGTCTGCACGTCCAGCACGAACGCTGGTCCAGCTGAGGCGCCAGGTGGAAATGGCATGGCAAGCCGTTCCACAGGACTACATCCAGCATGTCTACGATCGTCTCCATGGGAGAATAGCAGCCTGCATTGCTGCGAAAGGTGGATATACACTGTACTAGTGCCGACATTGTGCATGCTCTGTTGCCTGTGTCTATGTGCCTGTGGTTCTGTCAGTGTGATCATGTGATGTATCTGACCCCAGGAATGTGTCAATAAAGTTTCCCCTTCCTGGGACAATGAATTCACGGTGTTCTTATTTCAATTTCCAGGAGTGTATTACACATGTGATAAGTATAGCAATTAACACAAATTAATACAGCAGTCCTCCCCCCCCCCTCCCCTCTGCAGTAATTGAGAGACCTTTGTGTCTAACTGCCAGGCGGACACACCGGATTCGTTTCCTGATACCGCCAAGGAATTTTCCGCAATACGGGGAGTGTAACGGGATGCACGGACTCTCGTAATGGCAACTCCGGTGCTAATTGAGTGAGAAGTAACAGTTTCAAAGCATGGGAAGCCAACGGTAGACGAGTGGTGTGCTGCCAGCCTGCCCCTCCCTATCGCATGCGAATAAAATTATACTTTCAGCAGCGGTTAGCACGTTCACCGCTCGAGTCGGAATAGCCCATCGCGGCTTGATTGAAGAACTGGTTATAAACGGCTCTGGACGACTTCGTTAACTTTATTGTGGAAGCATTTCTGATGTGATTGATTGTTAACTGTGCCCTCTCACTACCACGTGTAGAAAGTTGTATCGCTGGAGAGCGGCTCAACATATTGTAGTTCAAGTAGTAAAGTAAGAATTTGCTGGCGGTGCCGCACAAGAGCGACGACATGTTAGTCACATTTTCTTCAGTGCTGTTCCATCAGAGCATCAAATAAGAAGAGAGCTGAATAATTTTGTAAAAATCGTAGACTACACTGGTATAGCTGCACTCATCAGGAATATTCGCATATACTCACGGTAGAAAAATATTTGCTGCACTCTTCAGGAATATTGGCATATACTCAAGAGAAAAAAAATTGTATATGAAATTCCGAAACAGAATAT
Source organism: Schistocerca cancellata (assembly GCF_023864275.1). Taxonomy (NCBI): domain Eukaryota; kingdom Metazoa; phylum Arthropoda; class Insecta; order Orthoptera; family Acrididae; genus Schistocerca; species Schistocerca cancellata. Next base: position 123,404,237 of record NC_064631.1, read on the forward strand.
TATGATATTTTTTCCAGAAATGAGGATACACTATCCAGGAGTGTGCAGAAACGTTTGGTATGATTTACGATTACTGATGTACAGACGTAACTGTGGATAGTTCAGTATATATGAAAAAAAGCACTCCGTCTTCAGGCCACGAGTGGCCTACCGGGACCATCCGACCGCCGTGTCATCCTCAGAAGAGGATGCGGATAGGAGGGGCGTAGGATCAGCACACCGCTCTCCCTGTCGTTAAGATGGTATTCCTGACCGAAGTCGCTACTATTCGGTCGAGTAGCTCCTCAATTGGCATCACGAGGCTCAGTTCACCCCGAAAAATGGCAACAACGCATGGCGGTCTGGATGGCCACCCATCCAAGTGCCAACGACGCTCGACAGCGCTTAACTTCGGTGATCCCACGGGAACCGGTGTATCTACTGCGGCAAGGCCGTTGACACTATATATGACAGTTCGAGAAAATATAACGTACTTCCCGAGGACAAGTAACGTCGCTCAGGTTCAGTAGTACTCACGCAAATAACAAACACGTCGTTTCTGATATATCATAGACATCAATAAATTACATCAAGATATGCTGATATGCTGAGTCATAGTGTCCAAGTTTTGTATGTATTTAATTTACAATTTCATATGTCTTTGTTGTGTAGATCCCAGGTATTTGAAGGAAGTGACGTTTTTTGCACGCAGATTCTTTCTGTTCTTCATTTGCGTCATCTTGAGTGTTTCACACATTCTCTGCACAAACTGGACATACTGTCTTGTGTCTTTCAGATCATTCTACAATCAACCAGCAGCGATGCGTTTCTGCAGTTGAAAGTAGCCTCAGTGCTTAGAGTGCTGAGACTATCTAACATATCAAACTTTCTGGCAGGTTAAAACTTTGTGTCGGACCGAGACTCGAACTCGGGATGGTAGAGCACTTGCCCGCGAAAGGCACAGCTCCTGCCTTCCAATCTCGGTCCGGCACACAGTTTTAACCTGTCAGGAAGTTTCATATCAGCGCACACACCGCTATAGAGCGAAAATTTCATCTGGACATAACATTTGGCTTACAGAGGACTCGATCTTAATGGTCTAGAGCTTTACATTCCCGCAACGTGTATGCATCATCGTGGCTTATATAGCTGTCTTAATGCCCGCGAAACACGTATAATTAGTGATTCGTCTTTGCTTCTCTTCTACATCCACCAACAATCTTCTTAAGTCCACATACTACTGTCTAACCTGACGGCATGCTATACTCACAGATATTAGATTACCCTCCCCCATATTTCATTTTCTTCACCGCTCTGATGAAATGCTCTGTTGTAGTCTGGTCTCTTCTTCATTTGTTACTTTTACTGCTTGTACCAGTAATTGGAAAACAACATACATCTCTGGCTTGCTCGCTGACAATTCTCGATTTTCTCAATAAATTCCGACGTATCACTGGGAAAAGTAAGGAAAAAAAGACACCATTCTCTTCAGGCACATCACATAATTAGTTCGTAGACCCATTGTTTGTGTACCAAAGGAATTCGAGTCCATTGTTACACCTCTCTTTGTATTATATGCTACCCATACGGCAGTTCAAAGTACGAAAATATTCACCAACAGGTACTAAAATTTCGTTGACTATTACCACAAATCTTTATTCGTCGTTAACATTATTTCTGTATTATTATACACCCGTAACACTATTATCATTATTGCTGTGTTAAATACTTCCGTTCACTGTCGAGCTTCATCTCCTCCTGGCTCTAAGATTATATTCTCATCAATGCCTTATTTCTTAAGGACTGCTAGAAGTGATTTCGTTGAAGGAGCCGATAACTTCCACAAAATTTGTGACTCTCGTCCAAAGCTGTATTTCTCAGCCACAACCGCGTTCTGTAATTTAGGTCACAAGTTGTACTCAACTAATGAAAGTTTGCTCCTCTACCTGATTAAAATCAAGTGTTTTCTTCTGTGCAGTTGCTATTATTGTTAGAGAATTTCTTGTTCAAATTTTGTATCGTGTGTGTTGCAATGCACATACTCTTAAATTACAATTTAGTATTGAAATTAGATAAAATAATCGCTTGGAAATAGATCTGAAGGCCTCCTATGGAACTATTGACAACGTATCAGGTATGAGAGAACCGACGATAGAGCGAAAATGATACGTCCCGTCAAGCAGATTTATTCTAATGATATATAAGATAGCTAGTTTCCGGGGCAAGGATTGGTAAAAAATTATGGGCGAATAAATGGCTGAAGTTACGCATTCTAATTTCGCCTCTAAATATGCCTCCTGTCAGCACAACAGCAAACCCCTTTTATCACACATAATTCCTCTACGACATAACTGTAGCTACTGCAACACCTGTCACAAATTATAATACAAATTACTATAAAACAACTCTTTGTGGCAGAATCTATCATATGTCGTCATCTACCCTTCCACTGTTGTTGTATAATAGCATTTATTAAATTTTGGATAACGCTATCATTACGTCTGTTGCGCGTTGGTAACTTCGTCGCTAGCGTCCCTAAACCACAAACACACAGTGTTGGAAGGGTGACAAGATCTATTTGGGGAGCTAAAAAATTCTAAGACTGTATCTTTGAATCTCACAGAGCTTTAGAAATTACTGGGTGCATCGTGATTAACAGGGGAAACTGACGTGGGTGAAAGTATATGAAAAAAAGGAAAAGCGCTCCAGTGAACATGAATCTGCAGACAAATCGCTCGAAAGATATTTGCAGATGTTTTTGACGAACCGCCACTGACTTCAGCGTGAAATATTCTGCTACTTAGTAGAGATTCAGAATATGTCAATATTTATAAACTTATTGTTTCGTCAAATTATAGTGAGAATATAAAATATTGTTACTGTCAAGAATTCGGGATAATGACTCTGATGTGCGCCAGTGCACTGTGCATCACTGCTCCAACTTCGCGGGACCATTTGGTCTGAATGCCACGCTCCATCCTTGTTATGCAGATGAGGTGGCAGGGTACCAGTGCTGCCGTCACATCTCGCTGTACACTCGTAGGTTTACGACTCTTGCCTTCTCTGTAGTAACTCTGTTCTCAGCAACAGATGAGGTTGCAAAGCTCTAAAAACAACATTCAGGATTTCAGCAGTGAACCTCCTTACAGGTCCAGTAACTCAGCTATACGGTGCATTGTGGCGTCTCTAAGCCACACTGGCCACTGGTATAACATTGTATCTAGCGAAAAGCGTTGAAATATGCATTTCCGCATTCAGACTTTTACTAACAAGGTTAAATATACTGTAGCCTAAGAGCTTCACGTAGATCTAAATTTATTGTAAGAGATCTATTTGTGGTCTGGATCTATCATATCTCCAAATGCCCGTCTCTATCAGAAGGCAAGTCTGTACACATATCACTGCCTGTTTTATATAAGTGTGCACTGAGTTTTCTGTTGGTATCTTCTTACGATTATTTGTATCAATGGCACTAACATTGTTTACAATGTTAACTTAAACACTGATTTCAACGGAAGCTCGATACTGGCAATTTCTCACATTTCCAACAGTAAACTCTTATAGTTTCCTTAGAATTAGCTTACTAAACTGTTATAGAAAATTGATACTTGTGTTTATTATTAAGAATATGTGAAATTACAAATGTTGAAAAACAGTTAATTCATTAACTTTAACTTACCAACTGTTTAAAAATAGATATTTGAATTTTCAGTTTGAAAGTATGTTAAATTCCAAATGTTTGGACTTAGTTACTTAATAAACGTTATAATTACTCTTATTGTAGTTTGATATATCTAACATTCCACTGTGATCATATAGTGAGTCCAACAATAGGCGCCGTCACTTTCAAATTAAATAACATTAAAACAAAGGAGGATAGAACCACTCAACAATGCAAATCTGCATTTAATTTCTGCAGAAGTTTCAAAATTATAGTTACAAAAATTGCTAACAAAAGGCGCTGTTTGTTGTACAGTTTGTGACAGCATACAGTAATAAAATTGTCTTCTGCAAATAGTCTTTGCATTCCCATCACAGCCTTCTCAAAATGTCCACTTTTCACATTACGTAGGTGACACTAATGGATAATGAAACTGTTGCAGTCAAATCTGTTGTGTCCCAGTGGAAGCTGATTCAGTTGCCTCACCGATCGACGGTCCAAGCTCATCCAGTGTGGTGGGATGCTTCCAGTTGTCAGTGCCAATGTTCCCAACAAAAAATACTCACAGGTTTATCTTCTGCCTGAATATGGACGCCAATGTGCGCCTACGCCAAGAGATTTGGGATAATCCAAAGCAGCATTCTGTAGTATTCATCAGGTAAAGGAACCATCTTTTCCGTGCGATGAGTTCGGACCGCATCTTGCATGAAACGCTCGGTCGATTCTCCAACTCTTGACGTGTGACGACAACTTATTCTAAAACTGCCACGTAACGTTCGTTAGTTGTCGAGTTTCTAATGAGGAAAGTAACTCTGTGAAAATTTAGTAGTTTAGCTTCACAGAGATAGAAATTTTCACAACCCACAAACCAACAGATTTGTTCATTCACAAACCCATTCTGGTGGAAGTATGCTTCATATCTGTGTGCCAGATCCAGCCAAAATCAAATCTTCATTATCACTCATTTTGAGAATGCGGTTCGCAAACTCAACAGCTTGTCTCGCAGCGGGTACGAGCATGACTTGATAACTTCAGAATTAGACTGACAACATGTGTAGACCGTTTCTCAATACTGTATACCACTACCTGTTGCAATTCTTCGGACGGAATTCCTCGGACGCCTTTGAGTAAGTTCACAGATCACGAAAACATTTTCGGGATTTCCTACATTTAGCCTGGGCCAACATTCCCCATAAGCTCTTCAACCACGCTCACTGTCAGTTCCAATTTGGGAAAGAGTTTTCGAATAGCTTCTGCAGTGGGTCCTTTTGGAACATAAATGGTGTCCAAAACCTGCGGCGTATTGTCAAAACACTGTATTTTTAGCAAGTGTACTTAAATACCAGCAATAGAATACATGATTTTAAACTCTGATAGATCCACTTTAACACATTAACAGATCTGATATACATGACTAATCATTATGGATAAGGAACAACACCTAATGTGAACATTTAATACACTTTCAGAATATCATTACAGAAAACTACGTAAAAATAGCTTCGTAAACTGCTAAGAATTTGAATTATTAAATTACGTTTTTTGAGTCATCAGTCTTCTGACTGGTTTGATGCGGACCGCCACGAATTCCTCTCTCGTGCCAACCTCCTCATCTCAAAGTAGCACTTGTAGCCTAAGACCTCAAATATTTGCTGGATGTACTACAATATCTGTCTTAGTTACTGTTCTTACCCTCTACAGCTCCCTGTAGTACGATGGGAGTCACTCAGTCATCACTTCTATCATCCTGTCCTTTCTTGTCAGGGTTTCCTGCATAATCCTTTCCTCTTCGACTTTGCGCAGAACCTTCACATACCCCGTCAGACCACCTAATTTTCAGAATTCGTCTGAAGCAGCACTTCTCAAATGATTCGATTCTCTTCTATTCCGATTTCCCCACAGCCCATTTTTCACTTGCAAGCACTGCTGAGCTCTAAACGTACATTTCTTCCCAAATTCAGGCCTATTTTCGATATTATTATACTAGAGTTTTCTTGGTTATAAATGCCCTTTTTGCGAGTGCTAATCTGCTTTTGATGTCCACCTTGCTCTGCCCATCATTGGTAATTTTGTTGACAGGTAGCAGAATTTCTTAACTTCATCTACTTCGTGACCATCAATCCTAATGTTAAGTCTCTCGTTGTTCTCATTTCTGCTACTTCCCATTCCTTTAATCTGGTTCTGATATACTTTCAATCCATATTCTGTAATCATTAGCTGTTCATTCCATTCAGAAGAACATGTAATTCTTCTTCTCCTTGACCCAGGATAGCAATGTCATCAGCGAATCCTCTCTTTGATATCCTTTCACCTTGAATTTTAATCCAACTCCTTATACTTTCTTTTATTTCCCCCATTGCATCTTCAATGTACAGATTGAACAGTACGAACAAAGGGCTAGATCCCTGTCTTACCCATTTTTTAATTCGAGCACTTCGTTCTTGGTGGTCCACTCTTATTATTCGCTTTTGGCTCTTGTACGTATTGTATATTATCCGTCTCTCCCTATAGCTTACACTATTTTTCTCAGAATTTCGAAAATCTTGCACCATTTTACGTTATCAAACACATTTTCCAGATTGACAAATCCTGTGAATGTGTCTTAATTTTTCTTTAGTGTTGCTTCCATTATCAACCTCAACGTCAGAATTGCCTCCCTGGTGCCTTTGCCTTTCCTAAAGCCAAACTGATCGTTATCTAACACATCCTCAACTTTCTTTTCCATTCTTCTGTCCATTATTCTTGTCAGCAACTTGGATGCATGAGCTGTTACTCTGATTGTGCGATAAGTCTCGCACATGTCAGCAGTTGCAGTCTTCGGAATTATGTGGATGATATTTTTCCGAAAGTCAAATGGTATGTCACGAGACTCGTACATCCCACGCACCAACGTGAATAGTCGTTTTGTTGGCACTTTGCCCAACGATATTACAGATTCTGACGGAAATTTATCTATCCCTTTTGGCTTATTTGATCTTAAGTCCTCCAGAGTCCTCTTAAATTCTAATACTGGGTCCCTTGTCTCTTCTAAATCGACTCCTGTTGCTTCCTATATCACCTCAGACAAATGGGCCGCATCACAGACGCCTTCCATGTAACAGTGGAACTCCACCTGCATTCTTAATGTAACCACCCTTGCTTTTAATTTCACCGAAGGATGTTTTCACTTCCCTATACGCTGAGTCAGTCCTTCCGACAATGATTTGTTTTTCGATTTCTTCACATTTTTCATGCTGAAAATTCGTCTTATCTTCCCTGTACTTCCTATTTACTTCATTCCTCATCGACTTATATTTCTGTATTCCTGAATTCCCTTGAAAATCGATTTATTCTGTTACCCAAGGTTTCTTCGGAGTCACCTTCCTTGTATCGTGTTTTCCTTTCCAACTTCTGTGATTGCCCTTTTTGTAGATGTCCTTTTCTCTTCAAGAAATCTACCTGCTGAGCTATTCTTTATTGCTGTATCTATAGCCTCAAAGAACTTCAAGCGTATCTGATCATTCCTTAGTATTTCCTTATTCTACTTCTTTGCAAATTCATTCCCCTGACAAGTCTCTTAGGCTTCATCCTACCCTTCATGACCACTGAATTGTGATCAGATTCAATATCTGCTCCTGGATAAGACTGACAGTCCTATATCTGATTTAGGAATCTCTGCTTGACGATGATGTAAGCTGGCTGCAATCTTCCGTATCTCCCAACATAATCCAAGTATACCTCGTCCTTTTGTGATTCTTGAACAGAGTATTGTCTATGACTGGCTGTTATTTATTGCAGAACTCAACTAGGATTTCCCCTGTCTCGTTCCTATTACCAAGCCCATATTCTCCAGTAACGCTTTCTTCTGCTCCCTTCCCTACAGTCTCAGTTATTCATTCTTTTTCACATGGTCGCCTCCCCCTTGACAGTCTCCTCTGGAAGATCCGAATCAGGGTATATTACGGAATCTTTTGCCAATGGAGAAAACATTATGAAGCTTTTCCATTGTCTTCTTAATCCTCAAGGTGTTGATCATTGCTGATTATTCCTCCTTTATGGACTATTCACACCACAAAGGCAAGAGAGTGCCCTGGCAACACTCTTAAATCAGCATATAGCTAAGGAAAGGAAAAGAACGCAAAGATGATGAAAAGTTAGACAGATATATAACGGCTTGCTTGGCATCTAAGTTGAAAACGAGTCGGTAATCAAGGAATTAGTAGAACATCTAATACGTCATCTAGGTACAGTCAATAAAGTGGAAGGTGGAACGGGGGGAGAATTGCAAGGACCGAAAAAGAGTAAAATATGTGACGGATTATAGAGGATGGTGGACGCAGTGTGAGGTACGTGGAGTTGAAAAAGTTAACATACGAGTGGAAAAGATGGAGGGTAGCATCTACTACGACGATGGTTGATGCATCTAGCGAAAACTCTAGAATACTATTGGAAATTTCGGAAATTACTGCAAGAGTTCAATCATCACTTCAGATTACTTTCATGGGCCCTAAATTCACATACCTTCAGCAAAACTGTCTTCCTTAGGGCTGTCTCGACTATCGTATTCTGAATATGACTCAGTCACAGCATACACTTCAAAAACTATGGAAAGAACTCGAGAAAATAAAAATAGCTTCCCGGTTTGTTTGCGGTAGGATTGCCTTTCGCCTTATACCGAGGACTTTCTTAATCTGACGGGTATCTGATGCACAAATATCGTGCTTAATCTCATCTACCTGACCCTGAATGCCCCTATCGTCTGACGTTGCATGAACAGCAATTAAGAATTAACGTAGTCTCTATATTAAGGAGAAAATTGCGCAACAGGAACTTAATTAGGGAACTCAAAGGATAACAATTTACTAACCATTTGAAGTAATTTCCTCTCACAATATATTTGAGTTTAGATATTACAGGAGGAGATAAACATATTGTGGTGAATTTAACGAATTAACTAGCTGCATAACGAACATTTGTCTAACAGATGGAGTATACCCCTGAAACTGCATTTACATGGGACACAAACATAAATACTACTACTATGGTTCCATACATGCAAACGATAACAGCTTACCCATCGTTACTAGTCAGCAAGGACCTAACGTCTAAGGAAATGCTACATGGACCTGCAATAGTTCACACACAAAGATTCAGACTTACCGAGTAACCAAAAGCAAAGTTGACCACTTTTTATTAGTAATGAATCGCCAAAGCTGGCTTGTGACTCACAGCGAAAAGAAGCATGAAGGTTAACATGGCACAGGGTGCATGAAGTGATTAATGATCGATTAAGGACCACGTTCGGTTCCTTGGGAATTTATGTGAGAGAAAATAAAAATAGCTTCCCGGTTTGTTTGCGGTATGATTGCCTTTCGCCTTATACCAAGAACTTTCTTAATCTGACGGGTATCTGATGCACAAATATCGTGCTTAATATCATCTAACTGGCCACTCGCAAAAATCCTGCGTTGTTCCTAATAGCTTAGTTTACTTATTGTAGAGAAATGTGACTCCTATCCATCCTTAAACCATTGTGTACAGAAACAGCACGTCATACTTACCTGACTAAGGAGCAGGGCCTGCTTCCTGCGACTCCACTCACGTGCGCCCGGCTCAGTTTTGTCTGAAAAACAAACTGCTTCTGTGTGTAGAGAATGAAGAACCTAGGTGGGATTGCACTGACCAATCACCTTGAGGAGTTCGCCAGTAAAAACCGGCGTCTTCTCCAATCAGAAGACAGGAGAGACAACGCCCGATTCTTCCGTCGTAAAATTTCCCACTCCGCTCAACGGCTAAACTTTTGAAGATGGCATCCCAAGGCTTGGATTCGAAAAGGCCAATCGCATGGCAGCATGTCTAGGGACATGCAACCGAATGATGAGACAAGGTGTTGTCACAGGGCCCGATTTCAGAGATTACATTCTACTGCCTTCTCTGCAACAGCAAAGCTAAACTAACACCTTCAATCTGAATTCTTAATTACATCAGCATTTATTAAAAACGAGCGATCATGCATATTTGAGACAGGTGGCTATAGGTACACGCTGTGTTGGCAGTCAGTTGTAATTAAAACGACAGTAAACACAATTTAGGTGGTCATCACGTAGAACCGGGCATACTGCCGGTGGTTCGCGTCTTCCCAACACGATATTTCGACGTCGTAACTCGGCGTCTTCATCAGGTGTTCACTGACACTGGTTGACGAGCTGACCTTGTCCCATATCTATGCCTGAGCGGTGTGTGGCGCTCCCTATGCCATCCGCGACCTCTGTGGCCATTTCTGGCGGTAGTATCACCGATACAGCTAACCTCTGAATGGTTTTTTAATACTTATATTACAGATTTAATCATTAAAACACAACAATTACGAGTAAAATTCACTGCCAATGATTCAATAATATTGAAATATTTTCATTAATGCGGAAGGAGGTCTAATATGAGAAACCATACCTATTCATCTACCAACTAAATCTAAAACAAACCCTCATCACCATGGCTCAGTTCGAAACAGAACTCATCACTCAAGACAGTTCTACTCCATTCAATGGGATTCTGGGCCAAAGCCTCATGTGGAGACGCCCCACACAATGATTGGATGGAATCCTGAGCCCGCCATATGGCCTGAAAAAAAAGGAGTGACTGGCTGGGTTGCCATTTCTTTTCATAGGAGGACCCCTTTGCTAATCTTACAGCACAGCTGTACTTCGACAACATTATATGTCCCATCCAGTTGTCCTTCATGACAAGCCATCCTGGGCTTACGTTTCATCTAGATAATGGCTGCATGCCTGCTTGTCATCGTGACAATGATGATGATATTTGGGTGTGGGTGCTCAACTGCGTTGTTATCGGAGCCTGTCCGAATGCCCATTCCTTACACAGTCTAGTCTCCCCACTGTCCAGAATAAGGATGAAATGATGAAGATAACACGCAGCCCCAGGCAGAGAAAACCCACCGCCCAGCAGGGAGTCGAACCTGGCACTCTGTGATCCATACACAGCAACTGCAAACGCTTCTCCTCGTGCTTACCAAACATACCTTGGCCAGATAAGACGTCAGATGTCTCCCTAATAGGTCGTGGGATCTCTCCCTAATTGAGAACATTTGGAGTATAAGGAGCAGGATTATCCGAGGAGCTCGGGATTTTCACTATCTACCCCCGCAACTGAAGAGAATTTGGCGCAGTATACCTCAGGAGGACATCCTACAACTCTATCAATCAATCCAAGATGAATAACTGCTTACATAAGAGCCAAAGACGGGCCAACGCGTCAGTGACTTGCTAAATTTGTAAAGCTCATTCTCTTGAATAAATCGTCTAGTCTTCTTGAAATCACAGTCACTTTCTTGTCTGGACATGCAAATGATATCTACCGAATTCTGTCACATTCGTATGATTCCTCCGTGGCAAATCTTTTCTTTTCTTTTTTTCCCCATAAAGCTTATGTGGGGTGTTCCATCTTATAAGCCGCACCCTGTATACGTTGGGTATCATAAACCTTTACTTTCACCTCGAAGAAGTAAAGTTACGTAATTACTCTGTTGTTTGCTTGTTTGTTTGCACGCACAACAAAATTCCCCCGCCACAGTAACATAGTATGGTGCTAGGGGAACCAAAACAAAGTGGTATAGCCCACTTATGAAGTACAGATGAGCTGCGCTATTTTGTAATCACGTAGCTTTATTTTTTCAAGGTGAGAATTATAACTTTATTATAGCCTGTTAGATGGCAGTTGAGATGTTGAGCATGTGCCATGTGTGGTTGCTAGTTGGGACCTGTCCTGAGACTAACTTCATTGTGAGTAGGTTAGACTTGGGAGCCTGTGGTGAAGTTCTTACTGTACCGTCAGTGTGACTTCAAACCGATGGCACACTTATTCGTTTTTGGTTTACCCGTCTTGACGTTTGGTGTCGTTGTGCGCTCCGTTGTATTGGTACGACCAGTGAACGGGTGTGCCACACACTGATATCTACCGTGATTTCAGGGTTCTGGTTGAGAGTAAATAGCGATCCATCTCCCTTATCGCTAGACCACGAGATTTTTGCATTTATTTCGTGGCCGCGATCGATTCACAGGTGCCACCTCCACATCTCACCTCCTCTTAAATCTGATCTCTAGTGACCTATAGAGAATGGAAGCTCCTTATGAGATCATGCAGTTTCAAAGGAAATGACAATGTCACACAACAGAAACGTCTTATTGAATGATACTTAATAGAGATGAACCAATAAAGCATATAAATATGGGTACTACACCACAGATCAATATGTTAATGACAGGAGGTAGTGAAAGATAAACTGTTTAGACTACTTCATTGACTAAGAATGTTGGAAAAATTTAGTGTGCTAACAACATTTATTTTACCAAACAAGACACAAATTATACTAAACAAGTGATAGATTGAATTCCCTAAACCACTAACAGATGATTAAATCCTGGATGGCAAAGACAGTCTAACTAAGCGATCAGTGAATCAAGTACTCTGCCCGTAAAAATGTGGATAACGCAAGCTGAACTGACCTGAATGTGAGCTGACTTTGGTCAAATCTACTGAAGTTTCTCTACGTAGAAGCAGCTGAGAGCAAGTGGAGAGGGAGTAAGTTACCCTGTTTACTTCGTTTGGCCACATGACTTGCAGCTGGTGAGGCGTGTGCGGTGGAGGAGGTGAGATGTGGAGGTGGCACCTGTGAATCGATCGCGGCCACGAAATAAATGCAAAAATCTCATGGTCTAGCGATAAGGCAGATGGATCGCTATTTACTCTCAACCAGAGCGCTGAAATCACGGTAGATATCAGTGTGTGACACACCCGTTCACTGGTCGTACCTATACAACGGAGCGCACAACGATACCAAACGTCAAGACTGGTAAACCAAAAACGAATAAGTGTGCCATCGGTTTGAAGTCACACTGACGGTACAGTAAGAACTTCACCACAGGCTCCCAAGTCTAACCTACTCACAATGAAGTCAGTCTCAGGACGGGTCCAAACTAGCAGCCACACATGGCACAGCTTCGACCAAAAGTCCCTTACCAGACGAAAGTCCGGCATCCCCGTGATTCACACGCCTACAGAAAAAAAATCCTACAAAGTGAACAAACGACTCCACCTTCGCCCTGCCTTGAGCCAATCCAATGACAGTGTTCTAGAGGCGCTTAACCTCCCCCCCCTACACGACAGCACAAACTCATGTGGAACCAGGGAAAGACTTAAGAAACCTGTGTTTCTATAAAAAAACGCCAATGACTGGCTTTTTTTAAGTTCTCGCAGAAGGGAAGAGATGATTTTTTCCAAAGTTGTCTTGTTTCCCACAGCAACAAGCGAACAGATAAAACCTCAAAGACCTTTACCTAAATCGTCTGTGCCTTGGAGCTCTTTAGTCCTAGCTATGACCTGTAATAAAGATTCTATCTCTCAACATTTCTCAGATGCCGGTTTTCTTAAACAACAGTGGCAGCCAAGGGAACTGGTTCTCTGGCCTACGTGCATTATCAGCGAACACGAAAACATATGAACTTATGTTACATGTGACTCGGCACACAGTTGTTTACGACTCCACTATGTAGACGGTTTCCTGTAGACCATTGCCCCTGCCCAGGCTTCTGCTGCCGCTGCCGCAGTCTTTCCAGCATTGTCCTGCTGGACTCCTATCTCGATGACAGACTGACCTGTCTGCACTGTATGGCTGTGGGCCTGTGCAGCTTGATTTACTAAGGAATGGGCTTGCCACAATTGCTTTCAACTTCCAACAAGGCGTTTCTAAAAGCTAAGAATCATATAAATATCTGATGCTTTTAGCACTGTAACAGCTCCATTAACGTCTGCTCAGGCCGTTTATTTTCTGGAGTCTCACTCAAGGTCCGTCACAAACCGTTGACTTCAAACGTTAGGTTCGTGCCATATAACATTTAATTCGAATAATCAGCTGAGACCAGGTAACAAATACTTAATATGAGGTGAATAAAAGCTATTACTTTGTAAATATATTAAACTAACTCTACTCCTGCGGAATTTTTTGTGACTAACCAGTGATCCTGAGATTTAAGGAGGAAGACAGAAAACCTCTTCCATTGCATGAGAAGATTCTGAAATGGACGAATAGAAAGGCTTACTCACAGACACACAGGATGAAGTACACACTCTACAAAAATAAATGTTATGAGCCATTCAGAAAGCCGGTTGCAGTCGCCCATCGTGGGGAGTTGGGACGAAGCATATTCTGCCTTATTTGCTTCCGCTCAGCGGCATCTTTCAGCTCTTAACCAATTTATGACCCTTAAGTAAACTCCCTTCTTGTGAGCCAGCTAAGAAAGTCTCTCCATAGGCGCGGAAAACGAGGTAACATAGATGAGCAGCCACTGGTGTTACCGTATACTATTAAATTATCCACCACATATTTCACTCATTGTATATAGAAAAAAATGTGATTCAATTTAATTGTATTCTTCACCATCTTAATCAGATGTAATACTTTGAGTGCTGTGAATAGCTTGGCGGCGCATTAAACTTTAAAGTCTGACAATTGGACACTGACTCATTGACAGTCTCAAAATATCTGATCCATTTAGAATAATACAATTCATTTCTCTTCCACAACGTGCAACACTTAAATATCAGTGGCGGAGACGGAGTCCAGCAGCATCTTGCCACGTGGGCTACTTGTGCTGTTCATACCCATTAGAAAGGACGTAATGCAATTGGACTCCTACGCTCTCCTTCACTTACATGCAACGGACAGAATAAAGCGAAATACCTAGTAACATCTAGTACTGTGATCTTAATACAATGAAAGCATTACTGAAAAATAACAGAAACTCACCTAACTTGTTTCAGCACTCGCACGTCGATCAATTTGTCACATTACAATATAACTAACAAAGTGTCTAATATAAGTATTGTCACGTATAAAACACAATGTATACTACGTGTGAGCCACATCTCAGCTTAGATTGTCGTTTTCTCCAAATAACAGTATTTTGTAAAATTTTAGTAAGTATTCTTTTTCTGGAGATTTAACAGTAGTCGTTGGAAAATATTAAATTTCAGAGTATCGATAAAAAAATTAAAATTAAAAAAAAAAACACTCTAGATCGCAAACAGATGTTTATTATCTGACCGTTATCCAGAACGTAACAGACGTTTTTAACTATTGCAGTGGTGGGCGGGGGTACAGCCGCCATCTTGGTGCCACAATGTTCCTACATTCAGTGTGCATCAAGTGGTGGTAGCGTATGGTGTGTGTGTGTCTCAGCTACTTTGCTTTCTGTGATGTGTTAAAATGTGTGCTGCAATAGAAAAACGCACCACATGTGAGGTACTCTCTGTGATTGGCAAAACACTGCACACCGATTGAAATTTATTGCGACCTTTGTAATGTGTACGGAAAAGGAATAATGAGTGAAAGATTAGTGAAGTGGTAGTGCACTGATTTTAAAAATGGCTGTACTAATGCTTACGATGAGGGCCGCAGTGGTATGCTTAGCCTTGTGACTGACGAACTGGTTATAAATATTAACGGCAAAATTCATGAAAATCGTCGTTTCACGACTGTGGAACTTCCGCAATATTTTCACCATTTTTCACGGAGTTCGGTGCATCAAACTGGCGGAGAAGCTTCGTTACCACAAATTTTGCGCTAGGTAGGTTCCCATAATCCTAACGAAACACCACAAAACACTGAGACTAGCGGCAGCTGTGACTTTCCTCGAAGATTGTGAGAAAAATTGTAACGAAGTTGACGATCATATCGTAACTGGGGACGAGACTTGGGTGAAGCGTGTCAGTTGTAAACCAAAAAGGCAGTTTATGGGACTGGGACAAACAAACTATCCCAAAAAACTGAGGAATCGTTTTAAATCGCTGTCGGGGAGAAAGATCATTGGCTACTGTGTTTTGGTACGTTACAGGAGCTATTCTCGGTGTCTTTTTTTTTTCATGACGACGCACGTCCTTACAAGGACAATCGTACCCCAGAGCTCCTACACCGTTTTGGACTGGAAGGTCTAGCAACCATCATACAGACCAGATTTGGAGCTGAGCGACAGTCACCACTTCCCAACAATGAGCACATGGCTCGCTACACAGCAAAAGTGGTTCAAATGGCTCTGAGCACTATGGGAATTAACATCTGAGGTCATCAGTCCCCTAGAACTTCGAACTACCTTAGGACATCACACACATCCATGCCCGAGGCAGGATTCGAACCTGCGACTGTAGCGGTCGCGCGGTTCCATACTGTAGCGCCTAGAAGCGCTCGGCCACCCCGGCCGGCGCGCTACACAGCGCGTTGATACTGAAGTCGAACGGCATGCCGGTGTAAATCAATGGTTGCATTCGCAAGTGGCACATTTCTACAGAGATGGTACTGAAATTCTGGTGCCATGATGATCAGTGCCTCAATTTGAGTGGCGAAAGTAGAAAAACAGCTTGCGAGTGTACCTTTAAAATGTATAGAATGAAATTTGGATTTTCCATATTGGTAATTTTTTGTTTTACTTTATTTTACTTTATGGATAGCCCTCATAGTTGGCAACCGCTTTCGGTCTTTACTGTAGACCATCTTCAGGCAGTAAACACCGTGATGGCGAATGGTGGCGGTGGACGGAACCAGATCTGTAAGAACACGGCGTCAGCTTGAAAGAGTCCTGTAGCCACCTTTCATTAGTCCGGTACTCCATTTTCACTAGAATTTCTCTTTCTTTTCCTTAATTATCTTTTCTCATAACTCTCATAGCGGTGTCATTGAATAAATGTGGTTGTGTGTCACGCTGCTAGACGGTGGCGTAGTCTGCTGCAGAAAGTCTGCGATAGTTGTACAGATTCAGCAGCAGTTGTACAGAATAGCCAACTCTCGTAGTGGTCAAGTAGGCAAAGAGGTTTGCGCTACTTGTGAGATATCCGCCTGCTGTTAGGTTGGTGGCAGAAATGGCATCTTTGGGTTTTCTGGGCCACGCGGAGCGTGGGGGAGGCGGGAGATGAAAAAGGGAGGCAGTCTGCCGCCGGTACGGGAAGCGTCCACAGCTGTGCTCCAGTCGAAGAAGGGTGAGTTACTGACCACGTGGCGTGTTGTTACTTGGCGAGGGGAGAGCTGTTAGCTTTTGGTCTCGCTTTTCAACTCTTAAAGATTTCTTAGCCTCGTCACAGCAAGGAATGCAAAACTTTGGCAGATTTTTCTTTTAGTAAATTTCTATAGCAGACTTGGATCCACCAGAAGAGCGCCACACAAAGGTGTCGATAAGAAGTGAGCACTCGCTTCTGTATGAATGTCTGTTTGCCTTCAGCTCTGCCTGTATAAGCTTTCATTTTTCTAAATATTAATAGCTTTGCCTTCTCATAAATTTTCCTTGCTTTATGCATCTTTCGTCCGTTGGGAGCCGACCACGTGGTTGAACATTAGTTTCTTGGGCTACCGTCATCACTTACTGTCCGGTCTCATGTTTGTTTTAAGGAATGTGAAGTGTTCATGATTGTGTGATGTGATATTGTTGCAACTTGGCCACGATACCTAGAAATTGCGTCTCCACAAACCACGTGGGCACGCGGGTGTACTGCGAAACGTGTACCGTTTCACGAGTTATTGCGATCAGTTATCAGGCAACAGCAGTTGTATGAATGATCCACACCAATGATTTTAGGTGTAGATTATAACGGTAAATGTATCGATGCTTTTCTTTAATATTTTAGGAATTAATGTTATCAGGAATTGTTTACATGCCTCACATCCATATCTTAGGAATAAATGATTTTATCCTTAATTTTCTCTAGTATTCCGAGGTTACGTTTTTGCATCTAAGCCACTCACCTCGTAGCTTTTCTGTTAGCACACCCAACGTGTTTCCTTACGCACAGGTCCAGTGATTAGTTTCCCTTTTATTTTAAAACAAAAGCCTTGGATTAAGACTTATTTTCAGGTGTGTTGCTAGGAGCTGATCTTCTGCACAGTGTTCTTGCATGTGCTACTTTATTTTAAATGGTTGATTCTCGTGAACAGTGCACGGGAAATACTACTAATTATATCGCATCCCCTATGAGCGATATCACGATGTATGCATTTTTATGAGTTTTTGGTCTGTGATCAAATTAATTTATTTTCCGACTCGACCAAACCTTTGATTAGTCGTATGGTTAGAGTCGGTGGCGACCCTAATCTTCTCACGTTAATTTCACAATCAATAAGCATTTCCATTCCCAATAATAACGTAATAATCCGTAGAAACAGGTTACTTTCAAGCTGCTGTGCAATCAAGACTGTTTTATAGAATTTTACATTTTTTCTGTAAGTCACTATTTATGTTCGTTAGAAATTTCCTAATTTAAAACTTGCATTCTTTTTAAGAGAAAAGCAATATGAAGCAAAATTTCAAAACAAAACTCGGAGATATTGGCTGGTTCAGAGCTGAGCTACATTTGCGCCGCGTAGTGCATACCGCTCGCGGCTGTTGACGGATCTCATAATAGGCATTGTGCACTCGTCCGACTGGTGCTCAGTAATAGATACGCAGTCCCCTCCCCGGGCGCTGGTCGCACGCCGAGCCACCGCAGTAGCAGCAGCGGCAGCAGCAGCAGCGGCAGCAGTCGCCGCGGCGAACCGGAAAGGGCGGGCGAGCGTACCGCGACACAGGGCCGCATTGTGCAGCCAGCGCCGCTGCGCTGCCGCTCCGCCCCACCCATTGTCCGGCCGGCCAGTGTAGCGTGCCGTAACGAGCTTTATGGTGGCCATCCGTAGCCCGCGGCTGGGGTCGTTACTTAGGACGTCACCGGCCACCAGCGGCGGACACGCCCCGCGCAGGCGCGAGCGCCCGGAAAAACACCCGCCTACACACAAACTTGCTCTGTCTCTCGCACACAACTGTAGCGGCCGATGGTACCGCCGCGCTGGAGCAACAAATTTCAAGTAGCGGCCAACTGACCGACCTCACTTTCTGTTTTCGTTAACAACGAGAAGAATCCCTTCTTCGGGATCTCTGACCGTACATCATGTATCACTGTCATACAATCTACGACAAAAATAGGCCACGCGCCATTGAAGGAATTATCCGAATGGAACGGAAATCGGTAGATGTTATGTGCATGAACAAACAAACAAATAATTAAAATTCCATAAAGTTGGATGATCTATTCCAGAGAAAAGATCTCCACAAATTGAGAAAGCCATTAATGCGAGGTCACACTGAGGACGGACACAAACTCTACCTTTCAGAAGAGGGAAGGGCCAATTAATCCCCCAACCCAAATCCCAGCACTTCCCACCGTGTGTCTGCATTTGGACAGGCGAGTCCTCTCCACATCCGAGCATGGCACTTGTGTGTGAGAGTTTTCAACCTCGGTTACAGTCTTTGCCTGAATCGGCTCACCGACATATTTCTTTTTGTATGAATGTGTGGTGTCCGTTCTCTTCGACATGTCGGAAAGGACAGACACAATCTATTCATATAACTGATTCGCCTAGATGGGCAATGCTTCCATCTTCCTCAGTGTGGACGCACAAATACGTCCGACCTCCTGCAGGAATATACGAGTAGCGAGCTTGGAGTAAATGGGCACGGACTGCGGATAGGTGGCGCTCGGTGGGAGTGTGGGTCGGCCATGAGGCGTGCCCAGATAGTCCACGCAGACTCAGTAACATTAAGTTCCTGATGCCACAGTGGTTAAAAACGCACCTACCTAGTAATCAGGAGATCCCAGGTTCAAGTGCAGCCGACATTAGTAATCCCTCCCCTCTCCTTTCCTTTCTCACCCTCTCCACCTTCAATTTACTTATTTCAAAATTAAACCAATAATAGCCCTCAGTCGCAAAAGAGAAATCTTTTGACCCAGGTTTCGGCATTACTATGAGTGCCTTCATCAGAAGTCGTTGTTGTTATGGTCTTCAGTCCTGCGACTGGTTTGATGCAGCTCTCCATGCTACTCTATCCTGTGCAAGCATCTTCATCTCCCAGTACCTACTGCAACCTACATCCTTCTGAATCTGCTTAGCGTATTCATCTCTTGGTCTCCCTCTACGATTTTTACCTTCCAATACTAAACTGGTGATCCCTTGATGCCTCAGAACATGTCCTACCAACCGATCCCTTCTTCTAGTCAAGTTGTGCCACAAACTTCTCTTCTCCCCAATCCTATTCAATACTTCCTCATTAGTTATGTGATCTACCCATCTAATCTTCAGCATTCTTCTGTAGCACCACATTTCGAAGGCTTCTATTCTCTTCTTGTCCCAACTATTTATCGTCTACGTTTCACTTCCATACATGGCTACACTCCATACAAATACTTTCAGAAACTCGATGTTAACAAGTATATCTTCTTCAGAAACGCTTTCCTTGCTATTGCCAGTCTATATTTTATATCCTCTCTACTTCGACCTTCATCAGTTATTTTGCTTCCCAAATAGCAAAACTCCTTTACTACGTTAAGTGTCTCATTTCTTAATCTAATTCCGTCAGCATCACCCGACGTAATTCGACTACATTCCATTATCCTCGTTTTGCTTTTGTTGATGTTCATCTTATATCCTCCTTTCAAGACACTATCCATTCCGTTCAACCGCTCTCCCAAGTGCTTTGCTGTCTCTGAGAGAATTACAATGTCATCGGCAAACATCGAAGTTTTTATTTCTTCTACATGGATTTTAATACCTACTCCAAAATTTTCTTTTGTTTCCTTCCAATGTATAACGTAAGTACAAAATTATAGAAATCAAATTTTTTAAGCTTAAGTACTAACAGAACAAAAAAGAAACAGTACTTACTTGTCACGCATAAAATAAATATCAAGCTATAAAGCTTCAGTCACAAAATTTTTGAAATAGAATACAAGAAGGCAAGCCACTATGGGCTGCCTACTCATGTCGAACAACAGGTTGTATAAGACTGAGGCGCCCGTGTTAGCAAGCAGGTAGGTGAACATTACACGAAGAGTGCTATCTAGTAGCCACAAATACAAACGGGCTACTTAAGATTCAAAATATTATGATGAACATTATTTAGTACATGAAGTACAAGTTGATATTCCATCTGACGGCAGCAGACATCGTGGCATTTCATGTACGTAGGAGCTTACAAGTATAAAGGCTGAAAACCCCATTATAGAATTACAAAGGGACCTGAATGGCTCAACGAGTAGAAAAACGATATAACATGAAATGCAACCAATATAAACCATTTAATAAACAAATAATTAAGAGTCAACCTATATAAAAGAAATATTTCGGTAACTGCAAGAGCCGGCTGTAGTGGCCGAGCGGTTCTAGGCGCTACAGTCTTGAACCACGCGACCGCTACTGTCGCAGGTTCGAATCCTGCCTCGGGCATGGATGTGTGTAATGTCCTTAGGTTAGTTAGGTTAAGTAGTTCGAAGTTCTAGGGAACTGATGACCTCAGCAGTTGAGTCCCATAGTGCTCAGTGCCTTTTGAACCATTAGAACAGCAAGAGGAAACACGAAATCAAATATCAAGTAACGGCTTTATACCGTTGAATAAGCTTTTATTATGTAATTGTAGCTGCTCATTAAAAATGAGGCCATCGTTCGGAGAAAGTTGTTTGAAAATTTTGAATTTTTCAAGAACATCTAATCTACGCCCTTTCTTCTCAGTGTGCTAAATGTTAATATCGTTAACAGCTTTAGGCGGGAGACTTGTAATCAGAATGTGGTCGGCAAAGGACGAATTTTGGGTGCAAGTGCCATTTTTTCTTAAAAGAAGACTTTGTATCTGACTATAAAGGCACGTCCTGTTTGTCCTGTGTAGTAAGAAGAGGAAGTCTGACAAAACATCTTGTAGACAACAGACTTTTCCAAAGAGGAACAGGTCGATTTTAAATTATGTATTAAATTTTTTTCAAACTATTATTGGCTAAAAAGTTAACATTACAGTTTTATTTATTACGAAGAAGGAGTTGAATCTGATAGGAGATGGGCCCCAACAAAGGAATAGAAAAAAATTTCTTTAGGCTGGACTCGTTGATAGAGATGCTGAGTGTAGTAACTCTTTCAACAGTTTTCTAAGGATGTCATCCACAATAGCAGGTTCGTATTCGTTATTAACCGCTATTGTTTTGATTAAATTAACTTTTTCGTCGAATTGTTATTTGGAGATTGGAATAGTAGTAGCTCTGTGAATAGCATTATGAAAGAAATCGTTTTTATGAGATTGTGGGTGCATGGAATAGTCAAGTACTATCTGGTCAGTATATGTTTCCTTACGAGAAACATTAAATGAGATTCTATTTTCTCCTACTGCAAGCGTTAAGTCAAGAAAGTTCAACTGATGACCCTCGCTTTCGAGTTCACTGGTGAAGCATATACGGTCAATGCCATCAATAGGTCCTTTGTAGTGGACTAAAGTGTCATCGACATATGTGAAATAGGAAAGAAGGCCTAGCGCTGTAGCTGAGAAAGAGTTGAAAATCTTTTCTTCTAGACAGTTAATGAAAATGACAGCAAGGATACCAGCTAACGGACTACCCATAGTGAGACCACGGAATTACTGATACAATTGTTCATTACATTCAGAATAGTTGTATTTGACTACAACTGTGATTAGATTCATAAAGTCAGTGATTTGTTGATCTGAAAGTTCTTTTTAAAATGACGTATTTTTTTTTTTTGTACAATCCTAAACTTTCTTGTACAGGAACGTCTATATAAAGATTTTGATGTCTAGTGAAAACAACTTTGTTTCTGGGCTGCAGTGTAAATATTTTATTTTAGGACTAATTCGTGACTATTGAGGATGAAACAATTGTTAGTTTCATGCAGAAATTTGGCTAAATAATAGTACACACTATTCGTACTATTAGAAATCGAGCGTATGGGATGTTTAGGTTTGTGAATTTTGAATTGAGAACGAAGTTTGGGAGGCTGAGGGTTCATTTCATAAGCATTTTCTTATGAAAAGGTTTTACTAAAAATTTTGCGTCAATGATAGCTGACCTAACTTCTTTTTGTAATTCTGGAGTCGGATCCCCATGCAGTTCTGAAATATTATTTTCGTTAAAAAAATGTAAGGTTTTAGAAGTGTATGCAAAATTGTAGGCAATAATCATGAAATTGGAACGCAGGTAGCTCTTCTGTTACCTTTGTCAGACTTAGTCATTAAAGCATTAGCTTCTTTAAGTTTATTATTAATAAATTTAACCAGCTTCCTAACACTTTGCATAACATTTTTAAAACAGGTTGTGTTTTTATTGAAAATATTAGCTACATCAAGACAGTTCTAGTTTTACATGAATCATCCATTTTTATACAATCAAGAGTAATTTTTAGGTCAACCAGCATCCCTTCTATTACAGTTTTTTCTGCCAAGTTGGGCGTGACACTGTACTTCAGGCCTTTTTCGAGTAAGAAAGATTCATTCTGTGTAAAATTTAATTTTCATCATGCGTTCACACTCCTAGATATGCCAACCTGAAGTTTACATTGTTTTCGGGCCTGATTTTCGCGCCAACCTTTATTCCAGTTGTACAGCTTGGTACGTTTTATGGAGTATAGATTTTTAGCAAAATCGGGACGAAAATAATGCATGTTTGACGTTTTTGCTAAATCTTCAAATTTTTGCTTAATTAATTCAGTACTGAAAATCGTTATGGAAATGAAACTTCATATTTAAGAACCTTGTGTTGTTAGGTTACTACATGCCAAGTATCACGTTCGTCATAGCATTACTTCAGGATATGCAAGAAGACAAACTGCGAAATCTTTTTGGGTGCCCATTTTTTTGCCCGATTTACCTACAATTTTCTGGCTCAATATAGCTCTTAAAAGTCTTTTCAATTATTATTCTTAAGAGCACGCATAAAGTTGTACAAGATGGGCAAATTCCATTTCTTTACAAAACCTTTTGCCCGAGATATTACAGCTAAACGCCGCCGAAACTTCACGCTGGGACTGTGCGAGTTGTATTCAGCCGAGAAATATTGAGCACAGGGTGGGGTGGGCAGCGCGGGCCGACCCGGTCCCTGCGGCGGCTCCAAGAGACAGGCACGCAGTGAGGTAGACGGATTACGCCGTAGGCTGCGGCGCCTCAGCGCGTTAAGCAGGTGGCGCGCCTTCAGCAGTCAAAGTGTTGCTAATGGAAAGTGGTTTCTATAAAAATTCATATTCTGGTCCAGTTCTTCTTTCATTTTATTGTTCGAGTTGATTAATTTTGGTGTACGTTCTACGCTTATTACTTCTTCAAAATTTGGGTGTGTATCTAAAACTACATTTAATCTTGTTTGAAATTTTATTTTTTGACATGTAATCCCACAGTAGTAAAATGCAAAGTCATTATCAATTAATTATAGAATAATAAACATATTTTTCAAATTAATATCTTCAGTTAGCATAACCACATATGCTTCTAACTCATCTATTTTTCTACAAAAATGTCATTTCACCTTCTTAAATTTTGAGTATCTACTCCAATTTGTTAAATCTTCAATTTATTCTTGTAAATTTTCAATTGTTGATTGTAGATTATATTCACCATACTTCCTGAGAGAAGGTAAGACATGTTTTGTAACAAATTTTATACATTGTCTGACTTCTCCCTTTTTTATTTAAGAATTAAAGCAATGTATTGCTACACCAACCAAAACAAAATTTCGATCCACATATATCAGGCCCACTGATTGGCAATGCCCATCTGATTTAACAGCAGTGCTCAGATCCTCTGAAATTAGTCGCCAAAAATCGGTTAACTATAAATTAATCTGAGTTCAATATCACCAGCACTCTCTTATTCCAACACTATAATAATCTCAGACCAGAAGTAGTATCTCTCGGTATGTAGTCTTACACAATCAGTGATATATAGCCTATCAAAGGCATACATGGTTTAAACAATCATATGCAGGTGCCACATACAAATGTGCCACAATAGCCTCCTTTCATTGTGATGAAAATCTATACCACCTTTGGAGTGGGGGAGTCAGTGTTTCACCACTTGGAGATCTGTATAAATAAACAATAAAATCTTAATAATTATGGATATATGGCAATAGTCACTTTTAACTTTTCTAATAAAATTAATTATTTCAAATGAAGTGTCTAAAAGTCAGCTAATTTAAAGCTAGAGGAAAACAATTATAAATAACAGGATAGTCTCAATGGAGAAAACAAGAACTTACTGATTGTCTCTGTGAGAGTATTGCACCAAATATGAATGAGCTTATTAAAAATAATTAGCTGAAAGAACTAAAAGCTAAAAAGCAACCATCTATCCAAATGATTCATCTTATGTGAGAAATTAAATTTCTGGCAATTATAGATATTGTATTGAACAAAAATTGTATTGAGATATAGTTGTTGTTTATATTAAAATGGAAAATTGATTATGTGAAGCTGCATAAAATCATCGAATTTCACAATGTTGTAAATTACCTGAAATCTTTATGAGAAAATTTCATGATAAATTAGACTGGATTATTTATGGAAGAGTCATTAAATACCTGAAAACTTCATAAGGAAATTTAAAAATAAGTTCGATTGATTGTATATATTACGGTTTCACAAATTATCTGAAGATTTTAAAAGAGAATTCCAAGGTAAAATAAATAGGAAATACATATTAGCAGATCCACAATTTTTTGCCATATTTACACGAGAGTATAGAAAAAGTTGGAATGATGTATCATATAGTAAAAATTTATCTATAGATTTTATATGAGGATTACAAGATAAACTGGCAACACATATCATTTGATAAAGGATTGTCTGAAGACTTCTAAACAGAATTTCAGGAAAAATTAAACTAGAATGATGTATCAAATAAACAAATATTTTCTGAAGACTTTACTACAGCATTTAAAGGTACAGTTAAATGGAAAGATATTTTAATTATAGACAACTATGGGTATCTTTTATCATAAAAATAGTGAAACATCATGAAATAACAGATCCTTCAGAATGTATTGAATGTTCTGTACATTTAATTTCTCAAAATTATCAATTTGTAAAAACTGAATGTCATATTTTTCATAAGGAAGGTGTTGATGACTGGTTAATAGAATTTGTTTTCCTTTCAATGTGTAAATGTGTTATTAAAGGAATATAATTAAAAAATCTGTTCAGTGAGATTGAATATATTATTAACTAATTGTTCTTGAGTGTAATCGTTCAAAATATGGATAATTGAGATAGTAAATAATAAGTAAGGGTTTTCTCATTGTCAGGTGTAGGTTTATAGGATTAGGATCGTAATTAATTCCAACATTTTTAAAATCCAGATGTCAGTCTTCATTTGTGTCCAACTGATTTTGTAAATATTTTAGTTGTGCTGTAATAACATAATAATGATATTCACACTTATCATCCAATAATTTTAAAAGAATAAAAGTTACTCTTATATTCTGTTCAATTCTCTGAGGAACCAAATGCACCTATTTCCCTGTTTCTTTGAGTTATTCTTGCTATCACATCATGAATTACTTCTTATGTATTTTCATTTTAGATTTTGTTTAAATTTATTAAGTGAGTTTCTTTCTCCTATATTGTACATTTTCCATTTTATGAATCTTCACTAGAACCTCATGTGTATTTCATTTTTAAACTGCTTAGTCACTGATAATTTGGATCCCATAACCAAGTCATAGAAACAATATTATGTAATGAAAATGGTATTTGTTCTTGAAAACGTAGAGGCAGTGATACACCACCACTTATTATATCTACCACTTTTTGTTTATCTTGCTTACCTACTGTTGTTTTATATCATTTTTATTATCTTTATATTGCAGCACAAGACAAACATGACCAGCCTGAAGGCATGTTATTATTCTCATTGTCTTATTTTATTCTGAGTAAGTTTCAATAAATTCATGAAGCTAGATGTACTTGCAAAAGTAGCTGTATAGAGAAACATTTTTATTAGAGCTTTTATTTGTATTAATATAAATTTTATGTTCATTACCAAATATAGTCCAGTTTTCATTACCTTTCAGTACATCCCAAATGTTCAGGTTTACAATAATCTCACAACATTTTATTTTTATATTAATGAAGCTACTTCTGTTATTATTGTTTCTGAAAATAGTAGTCACAAATTACAGAAATAAGGTAATGAGATATTCAGATGATTATGTTGCTTCGATAACTGGGCATAATCTGAAGATTGGTGCAGCCAGGAAGGCTGTTTCAGCAGTTGCCAGTGATGATACAAAACTTGCTCAAGTGATTGATGACCAATTCAGGAGACATATGGTTTTGAAATAACTGATGAGCTTATTTTATGACTAAGCATCCATGTGGCGTAAAAGATATAAATGCTGGAATACAAAAACATAAAGTGAGATTGAAAAGGTGTAAATCAAAATATACTATAACAAGTAACAAACGCAGCATTTAATTTTTGGCTAAAATATATTGACATTCAGATTGAGGAAAATGATTGAAATTAATTCTGATATTTTAATTAAAAATAAAAGGTGTACACATAATTTAGAACTAAATGGTCACCATTGTCCAACTTATCTAGATAGAAAGGCAATATGGTAGGTTGCACATTAACTTTGATTAATCATCCTTTCAAAATACTTATTAATGATGAAGAGTCATGGTACTTGAAATTGATGGGAATACGCTGAGACTTAAAAAATATTTATATATTTGAAGCTTTGATTCATGATATTGATCATGGATTAGGTTTTGAATACACAGATGTTGATGGAGCAATAATATATCCATACAATAATGGTTCACGTTCATTAATACCTCAAGATGATATCCATGCTTGTAAGGCATAAAAGTATCAGTACCAGAAACCAGATGGCAGTTATAATAGTCGAGGGGCACGAAATGGAAGCAGTGGTTGGGAAGGGAGTGAGACAGGGTTGTAGCCTATCCCTGATGTTATTCAATCTGTATATTGAGCAAGCAGTGAAGGAAACAAAAGAAAAATTCGGAGTAGGTATTAAAATCCATGGAGAGGAAATAAAAACTTTGAGTCGCCAATGACACTGTAATTCTGTCAGAGACAGCAAAGGACTTGGAAGAGCAATTGAACGGAGTGGACAGCGTCATGAAAGGAGGGTATGAGATGAATATCAACAAAAACAAAACGAGGATAATGGAATGTATTCGAATTAAGTCGGGTGATGCTGAGGGAATTAGATTAGGAAATGAGACACTTAAAGTAGTAAAGGAGTTTTGCTATTTGGAGAGCAAAATAACTGATGATGGTTGAAGTAGAGAGCATATAAAATGTGGACTAGCAATGGCAAGGAAAGCGTTTCTGAAGAAGAGAAATTTGTTAAGATTAAGTATAGATTTCAATGTCAGGACATCTTTTCTGAAAGTATTTCGATGGAGTGTAGCCATGTATGGAAGTGAAACATCGACGATAAATAGTTTAGACAAGAAGACAATAGAAGTTTTCGAAATGTGGTGCTACAGAAGAATGCTGAAGATTAGATGGGTAGATCACATAACTAATGAGGAGGTACTGAATAGGACTGGGGAGAAGAGAATTTTGTGGCACAACTTAACTTGAAGAAGGTATCGGTTGGTAGGACATGTTCTGAGGCATCAAGGGATCACCAATTTAGTATTGTAGGGCAGCGTGGGGAGTAAAAGTCGTAGAGGGAGACCAAGACATGAATACACTAAACAGATTCAGAAGGATGTAGGTTGTAGTAAGTACTGGGAGATGAAAAAGCTTGCACAGCAAATAAGTAATTGATTAACATTTTTCTACTTCTACATCTACATTTATACTCCGCAAGCCACCCAACGGTGTGTAGCGGAGGGCACTTTCGTGCCACTGTCATTACCTCCCTTTTCTCTTCCATTCGCGTGTGGTTCGTGGGAAGAACGACTGTCGGAAAGCCTCCGTGCGCGCTGGAATATGTCTAATTTTACATTCGTGATCTCCTCCGGAGGTATAAGTAGGGGGAAGCAATATATTCGATACCTCATCCAGAAACGCACCCTCTCGAAACCTGGCGAGGAAGCTACGCCGCGATGCAGAGCGCCTCTCTTGCAGAGTCTGCCACTTGAGTTTGCTAAACATCTCCGTAACGCTATCACGGTTACCAAATAACCCTGTGACGAAACGCGCCACTCTTCTTAGGATCTTCTCTATCTTCTCCGTCAACCCGATCCCACACTGATGAGCAATACCAAAGTATAGGTCGAACGAGTGTACTGTAAGCCACCTCCCTTGTTGATGGACTATATTTTCTAAGGACTCTCCCAATGAATCTCAACCTGGTACCCGCCTTACCAACAATTAATTTTATATGATCATTCCACTTCAAATCGTTCTGTACACATACTGTCAGATATTTTACAGAAGTAACTGCTACCAGTGTTTCTTCCCATATCATATATTAATACAATAAAGGATCCTTCTTTCTATGTATTCTGAATACATTACATTTGTCTATGTTAAGGGTCAGTTGCCACTCCCTGCACCAAGTGCCTATCCGCTGCAGATCTTCCTGCATTTCGCTACAATTTTCTAATGCTGCAGCTTCTCTGTATACTACAGCATCATCCGCGAAAAGCCGTATGGAACTTCCGACACTATTTACTAGGTCATTTATATATATTGTGAAAACAATGGTCCCATAACACTCCCCTGTGGCACGCTAGAGGTTACCTTAACGTCTGCAGACGTCTTTCCATTGTGTTCTGTTTGCTAAAAACTCTTCAATCCAGCCACACAGATGGTCTGATATTCCGTAGGCTCTTACTTTGTTTATCAGGCGACAGTGCGGAACTGTATCGAACGCCTTCCGGAAGTCAAGGAAAATAGCATCTACCTGGGAGCCTGTATCTAATATTTTCTCGGTCTCATGAACAAATAAAGCGAGTTGGGTCTCACACGATCGCTGTTTCCGGAATCCATGTTGATTCCTACATAGTAGATTCTGGGTTTCCAAAAACGACATGATACGCGACCAAAAAACATGTTCTAAAACTCTACAACAGATCGACGTCAGAGATATATAACGCCGCCGGCGAAACATTGCACTTGACAGTTCGCTTTTTGTCTAATTAGGTTGGCTATACTGTAATATCGATGTTGCAACAGCAGCCTGTATACACACAGCAGACGATACAGTTTTCCGTCCCGTCTAGTAAATGCAAGCGATTGAGCAATTACAGTGTATATAAAAACTCGTTTGTAGTTGTACTACAATGACAGGAAGTAAACAACCGTATAATAATGCATGTAAAAGCATACCAATGCGCACCATTTCGATAACGGAGCAAAGAAATACAAAAAACAAGCATCTGACCACTGGTACCTTAAAATCAATAATGTACGTAGTTTACAAAATAAATAAGAACCGAGATTGCAATAAATAACCAATGTTAGTAATTTTTCACTCACGAATTTACAGCGATAATGGCGCAATTCCATCCAGCTCGCCATCGTCACTGTTGTCCGATTCATCGCCAAAACCGTCTTCATCGTCGTCATCGGTAAGGCAAATCATTAATTGTTCATGGCCACTGATAATGCCTTCTATTATCTGTGCTGCTCGTATAAGCTTCTCGATGTGCTCTACTTTCTTTCTCCATGAGGCTGCATCCACAGTCACAAGAGCTTCACGCAACAGCTTTTCCACCTCTGTTATTGTAAAGGACTTGTTGTTGTTCCTTACATACATTTTTACATCAATCCATATTAGCTCAATAGGGCTGAAATGGCAGTGATATGGTGGCAGCATTATTACAGTATGACCCTGCTCCTTGGCAATTTCGTCTACTACATATGTAAGTGTTGTAGGCTTATTTTCTTTAACAAGAGAATATAACAGAACCTTTGTCATACTCATATCCGCTGCAATATTTCGAGCCTGTAACCACTGCACCATAACTTCTTTCCGATCATTTGTGGTTGGGGCTTTGTTCTGTATCACCGAATGATATGGTTGTTGTTGTAGGGACAGGAAATTGTTTAAAAAGGTTCCTGAACCACTCAACAAATCGTGTGTGATCCATATCTTCATGGTAATCACCAGTCTTTTTTTATCTAAAAACTAAAAGTGCGTCAGGGACAAAACCACTGGAGGAGCCTGCATGGACCACAATTAATCTAGCTCCTCTTCCCGTCGGCTGATGGCCGCTACTGCTGGGTGTGTTATCCGTCCAACGTTTACTGACAGCTTCCCCGGCATTAACCCACGTTTCGTCTAGCCAAAATATGGAATGAATGTCTCTGCCCACAATTTTGTGCAAGAAAATGCTACGAGCGGTAACAATATGTGCCCTCTCTAACAGTACTTTGCGTCCGTCTAGCGTTTTGTAACGGAAACCCATGTTTTTTAGCACAATTTTTAGTGATGTTTTACCACCCCTGAAGAGTTCACTTTCTTTTAAAGAGATTAATAAGTTAGCTACAGTCGGATACTCTTTTCTGATGTAGTAAGCATAAACATGCCAACGAATTGCATCAGTCTGGAAAGAATCTGAATCTGTGATAGGACTAGGCCGCTTTCTCTTCCTTCCCGGAGTTGATAAAAATGTATTATTTGATCCAGACAGCTCGGAATCATTACGGCTCACTTCAGTATCTTCCTAGTTTTGTAGTAATACTCTCTTACTTACTACGGTTCTTGCACTAATACCAAGAGTGTTCGACGTACGTTCCACCACTTTGTCGGCAAGAATTGATGGCTGTCCATGAATGCTTACGTAGTTTTTCTCCTGCTCGTAAAACTCACGAGTTCTGCGTAGTAACTCCAGTGCCTGGCTGTTTAGCGGCACCCCTCGACGCAAAGGATTGTCATTAGGTGAACGAAGTCTTTTCGGTGGCATTTTCCAAGTATGTACACTCACAACGTAACAAAAGTCACAACGATATAGCACACAGTACAACGAAAACACGCGGTAAACAACATACAATTCACATTGTATACACATTCACTAAACAAATCCGGCAACGCGGGAACTTTGACGTCACAGCACGTGAGTAACAGCAGTGCTCACTGCGCTGTGATTGGCTGGCGCCCCACGCTGAACGCCTAGCGCCTATCGTTCTTCACTTGTTACTCTGTTACGCTGCCAACTTCATACGCAAACGTCAAGTGCAATGTTTCAGCGGCCCTGGAACAGGTCTATAGTTTTGCAAATCTGCTCGACGACCCTTCTTGAAGACTGGGACTACCTATGCTCTTTTCCAATCATTTGGAACCTTCCGTTGCTCTAGAGATTTGCGGTACACGGCTGTTAGAAGGGGGGCAAGTTCTTTCGCGTACTCTGTGTAGAATCGAACTGGTATCCGGTCAGGTCCATTCCTTGGACACTTATTTCGATTTCAGCCATTTTTTCGTTTGTGCGAGGATTTAGAGAAGGAAATGCAGAGCGGTCTTCCTCTGTGAAACAGCTTTGGAAAAAGGTGTTTAATATTTCAGCTTTATGTGTGTCATCCTCTGCTTCAATGCCATCATCATCCCAGAGTGTCTATATGTGCTGTTTCGAGCCACTTACTGATTTAACGTAAGACCAGAACTTCCTAGGATTTTCTTTCAAGTCGCTACATAGAATTTTACTTTCGAATTCACTGAACGCTTCACACATAGCCCTCCCTACGCTATCTTTGACATCGTTTAGCTTCTGTTTGTCTGAGGGGTTTTGGCTGCGTCTTACCACAAAGTTCACAAAAAATGGATGGAATATATCAAAGACCAAGTGGTGAAGCTTTTATTTGTTGGCAGTACGATATACATGATAAATTTCAATTCATTACAATTATTGCAGTATATTCTTAGCCAACATATGGTATGGGATTATGTGGAAGTGTCAAATTAAATGGTGTAGTCATCACATATTTAGGTAAAGAATATAGATTCTTTGATGAAATTTTCTGCATAGTGATTGATGAATATGATTTTAAATATAAAAGATGTGGAATCACAACAAGAAAATTTCCTGAAGCACCTAACAGAATAAAGTCTGTGTAAAGGTACATTTATTGACCTTTGTGTTTTTTATGATGATATTTTCTATAAATACAATGAATTCATGAATAAAGTAGATAAGCTGGTACATTCGCTATCGACTGTAATAATTTGCCAGAAGTCGTCCTTGACAAATATATGTATTATAAAATACATTGCAAAAACAAGAGACTTATTTAAAAATGTAATAAAAATTATTTTACATAAATGGAAACTCTTAAATCCAAATTTTGTAAATACTGCGTTACTGAGAAGACAACTGATAGTTTTACTTCACAGGGATACACAAAATATGGTTATAGAAGAATGCTTATGCAATGTGTAAACGAATATCATGTCAGAGTGTAGAAAGAAAAGCGAATACCATGTCTATGTGGAAAAATATATTTTATATATATATATTATTACAAAAATCACTTATAGTGGATACTGAGTGGTGAAAACTCAAAGACATTCCCTTAGATGGGAAAATATGAAGAACAAATTGATCCATGCTGAAAAAATGTAATGGCCTTCAGGAAATTAAAGACTTATACTGTTTTCATGTTAACTCATTTTATAAAGATAAACTGAATAATAAATGTAGAAAATATTTCATAGAATGTACCAGAAATAAGAAATCTCAGAATGATCATACTTTTGATTTTTAAAAACCTATTAAATTGCCAAAAATAGATTATATCATACATAGTTTTCTAAAACCTATTAAATTACCAGAAGTAAATTATCTCAGCATAGCACGAGTTAGTTTTTTTATAAATCTGTTAAACATTATTTGTAACAAATAGGAGACTAAAGTGGAGCAATTCACGATTGCCCAGCTTCATGATTATTGCGTATGATGTGATATAACTACTGACAACAAATTAAGAAAAGATGAATTAATTAATTTCATTATATCACATAATCTACCTGTTCCTACACAGACTCTCAATAATAAAACGGAGCTCAACTCAAAGTTACAGCTACAGGACTTCAATATGTATCTAATATAAATTATTTTTACAGATTTGGTGATGACATTACCGAAAAAACTAGGCCACTGAGAAAGGAATAAATATTGTAATATATCAAATTTATCCATCCAGTAGCACACTATTCACACAAGGAAAAGAGAGCAAGCCACCCAAAAATGATTTATTTGTCGTTAAAGAAATAAAATCTAAATTGAACCAAAGATTTCAAGACTGACCTGTTGAGTATAAGATAATTTTTAACCACATTTATATTAGTAAACATGATAGCGTGATAGAAAACACTTCATATAATGAAAGCACTTAATTCTATGGTACAAGAAGCTAATATGACAACTAAATTCGGAAAAGGTAACAAACTAAATACAAAAGATTTAAAACCAAATATGTTCTATCCAATTTCTACAGGATATAAAGCATCAAATAAAACGTAAAAATTGGTTCTGGTTTTGTGTAATAAAATCAGAGATATATTAACATCTGATGAATCTAGAGGTGTAGCAAATACTGTGCAGGGTGTCCCAAAAATAATGACCCTATTTTAACTTGTACTAATATTGAGAGAAATATCGCTAGGTGACTGAAACAGCGTTAGATGCAATCAGCAAGGTCCAGCGTCTCAGAAAAAATCCACTACATGCCACATTGAACGCTGACCAGGAGCGTGCAGCCAGTTTCAAGCAATGTGGCATCTGCACAACTGAAGGCATACTGCATTATAGAATTTAGTCGTACTCAGTCGGTGATTACACTTTAGCAGGCGTTTAATACACGACTTCGTGGTAAACCACCATCATCAAAGAACATTTGATGGTGGTATAAACAGTTTGAAGATACAGAGTGCCTTTGTAAAGGCCAAAGCCCTGGCTGGCCAGGCGTTCCTGAACAAACAAAGGAACAAATCCGACGAGCATTTGAGTGAAGCCCCTGCAAGTCTAAGTGTTGTGCTAGCCGAAAACTTGCGTTACCGCACATGACAGTGTGGCGTGTGTTGCGGCGTCATTTAGCCCTCAAACCATACCTATTACAACTGGTACAAATCTTTCGAGATACTGACAGAGATAAGCGAGTGGACTTTAGCAGTGGAATTGTAGAGCACATTGAAGGTGACACTTTTATGTCACAGTTGATATTCAGTGATGAAGCAACTTTCCATATTAGTGGTAAGGTTCACCATCATAATGTGTGTGTATGGGGGCTCTAAAATCCCCATGAATCAACTGAACGTGATTCACCAAAAGTGAAAGTTTTTCGTGCTGTTTCACAAAGCAAACCCTACTTTTTTGTCGAAGAAACCTTAACAGGAAAATCATATCTTGAAATGCTATGGAACTGGTTATTCCCACAATTTCACTCTGACAGTTTCATCTATCAGCAAGATGGACCACCACAGCACTGGCACAACATCATGCACAGTTTCCTCAGTGCCAACATGCCTCAACGTTGGATAGAGCGTACAGGACTGCGAGACCAGGCTTTATGCTCTTGGCCTCCTAGGTCCCCTGACTTAACACCATGTGATTTCTTCGGGTGGGGATATGTTAAACAATGTGTTTAAATTCCCCCTTACCTCATGACATTGATGAACTGAAAACCAGAATACCAACTGCTGTAGCTCCAGCGACATAAGACACCTTGTGCTCAGTTTGGGATGAATTCGGCTATCAGCTAGGTATCGTCCATGCAACCAATGGACGACATATTGAACATTTATGATGCATTTCTATAAACTTCTGTCTTTTCGGAGTAATTTAGTATGCAATTTGTTGGTGTTCTTCTTCCTAATAAATAATTCTATTTAAAATCGGGTCATTCTTTTTAGGACAACCTGTGTGTAATTTTCTGATGTTAGTAATTCAGAGAGGTGGTAAAGGTAATAAAACAATGTAACTGATGATAGAAGGATTGGAAAATGCATTATCAGATTTAATGCAAATGATAGCTCGTGTAGTCCAAGAGTGGTAATAGTTGCAGTAACTCTCTTAGGTGGAGAAGTAGCTGAAGCTGAAGTTAAGAAAATCAGAGTAGACGATAAATGCCAACTGCAAAAAGAGCTAATCACTCTCCTATGTAAACTGTTAGGCGAATACAACACAGAAGGATTTACTCTGGCGCAGGGCAGGGCAAATGCTGCACATTGTGCCAAATTGCGGAAGTGCAGCACAAGTCCATATATTTCAACCAGCAGAGAAAGCAAACAGAGACATCTTTGACTAGGCACGTATACCAAATGAGCAGCTACAGTTCCTTTCCATTGTTTACGCAGTATCAGGAGTACCGAAGCTCATCCAGTCTTGCTTCCATCTGATGACTGGTCCCTTACTTGATTGAGAAATGGCGAGACCTGCGTTCTCAGTCATTTGAACACGACTGGGAGCTGCAGTTTTTCTATATAGCATCAGGTAAAAACTTACAGTGTTGGATGTGTCGCCGAATAATAGACTTCCAGTAAAAGTTCACGACTGGAAGGCACAACATGAACAGTGAAGAACTGCAAGCCAGATTAAGTGCGCTTAAGAATATGAATGGGGGGGGTCAACAGTTTTAGAATTTAGCTCATAATAATTGGTACCTCTTGAACTCTTCGTTTCTTATATTACATTCGTATCTATTTTACTGTACAGCGTACTGTTTTCCGTTTTCCGGTATGACAATCACAGTACGTCTGCCCTGTGAGCAAGGTTCAAAGCTCTATTAAGAATAGCAAGATCTGTGAAAGCATTGTCTTATTGATGCAAAACTTCTGTGTCCCACGAACGATAGCAGGTGACAAGAAGTCTGCCTTTCCAAACATTGACAAAATATATAAGGTTATGACAAGCGATGTGCACAGGTGGTTAATAAATAAAGCTATTGACTTCATTGCTTTCTCTGTTCCCTTGCATTAAGCTACAGATCTTACGGGTACACCTCCGGTAGTGATATACGTAAGAGGTGTCCATAACGCTCGCGGGTAACAGAGGACGTTTTGGACTTAGTGCTTTAGAAAGGGACTACAACAGGTGTAGACTTGCTCCAAGCTCTCGAGCAACTGATTGATAGTATTGATATGAATTGGGATCGTTTAATCTCTGTGACCACAGACTGAGCACCGGAAATGAGTGGCCACCAGAGAGGTCTCATAGCACTGGTCCGCAAAAACGTACGACGCACAGAAGAGACGTTGTATGGAATCACGGTATTCTACATCGAGAGGCGCTCTGCGCAAAATCATAACTTTAGCAAACGTCAGGCAAATAATTTTGCTTACTGCAAACTATCTGAAAACACTTGGGCTTACACGTCACCAGTTTCAGCAGTTCTTGGAGGATCTGGAGAGGAGTACATACCTTAATCTACCGAAGTACGCCTGTTCGGACGAAGTAAAATGGTGAAAAGATTTTTTTCTTTAACTTTGGCTGTAGTATATTTTTTACATGAGAGGGGAAAAAGTGAATGGAAATTAGAGAAGACCCTTGCTGGATATTGGATCTGGAATTTCTCATGGACGTCTTACATGAACAGCCTCAACGTCAGTGTGAGAGGTGAAAATACGAGGGAGCACCCAAAAAGCCGGAATTATTTTTTTGAAAGCTACTTATTTTCAAATATCTGTCAAAACAACAGTATTCCCTTCAAAATACTCTCCATTACAACTAATACGTTTGTCCCAGCGATGCTTCCCGCTTTTCGAAACATTTTTTATAGTCGTATTTAGAAATGGCTGACAGCTCTGCCATTGTTTTTTCATTGATTTCTTCAATGCTGTCAAATCGGTGTCCTTTCATGCCCCATTTCGTATGTGGAAGTAAGAAAACCCGCACAGAGCCAGGTCAGGCGACTGAGGCGCGTGGGGCTGCAGAACCTGGCCATTTTTAGCCAAAAACCGTCTAACAGAGATGGCTGTTGGTGATGGTGCGCTGTGGTGGAAGAACCAGTCTCCTGTCTGCCACAAATCCAGTCTGCACAATTTTATTAAAACTTCCAAATAAAAGGTTTCATTCACAGCCTGATATGGGGGAACAAGTCTGAATGAACTTTTCAATATTTTCGTCCATTCTGACAGTTGATGGGCGTTCAGAATGAGATCTTTCATCAATCAACATGTCACCATTTTTAAATCGAGCTAACGTTTGCCCCTGGTAGCTTAGTGGTCAGCGCGACGGAATCTCATACCTAACGAACCGGGTTCGATTCCCGGCTGGGTCTGAGATTTTACTCTGGGACTGGGTGTTGTGTTGTCCTTATCATCATCATCTCATCCCCATGGACACGCAAATCGGCGCAGTGGCGTCAACGCGAAAGACTTGCTCCAGCCGAACGGTCTATCCGATGGGAGGCCCTAGCCACACGGCATTTTCCAATCGACAGAACTACTCGTAGATATGAGTTTCTCCCATAGCGTCATCTTGGTAGTGGTTTTCAACATTAAAGCAGTTTCAGCAGCATTTTTGCCAAATGTAAAACAAAATTTCACAGCTGGACATGGTTCCCTTTAACTTCCCATCGTAAAAAACGTAACAGTCACTGCAGATGAACAGAACAAGCCACATCGGCAACACAGATGACTCGTAACTGCCAATGTGTTGTGCTATAGACATCTAGCAGCAGAAATGCTTACTATACGAGTACAAGCTCCATCCACTGCAATGTTACTCCGATTTCTTCACCTTTTTTTTTTTTTTTTTTGAGACTCAAAAGTAATTTAATTTCTGACATGTTGGGAAAAGTAAGTGCTATTGAAAGAAAGGTTGCTCTTTGGAAGAGCCAACTTCTTTTTTTTAACCCCTGCACATTTCCCTACCCTTCAAATGGTTCAAATGGCTCTGAGCACTATGGGACTTAACTTCTGAGGTCATCAGTCCCCCTGAACTTAGAACTACTTAAACCTAACTAACCTAAGGACATCGCACAAATCCATGACTGAGGCAGGATTCGAACCTGCGACCCTTGGTTTGGCCCGCTGAAGTGCTAGATTTCAAGAATTCGTGGCAATAATTTTACACTTTCGAGCATGATTTGAAGATGTTACACGCCTCTCTCTGTCATTCATTGCGTCACACTACTGTTTTCAAAATTAACTGAAGATGCTCCAAATAATCTATAAATGGAACTGTTCGACCTGCAGCACAATACAAGGCCAAAGGACAAGATCTTTGCATGTCAAAGTACAAAAGAATTATATGAAAACTTTTCACAAGAGTTTTCACGACTGCATCATGAAGCTGTGAGAGCTATGTCCATGTAATGGTCCATGGGTTCTTATATATGTGACAAATTTTTCACCATAATGAAATAAGTAAATCAGGATTTCGATCGAGTATTAATGATGAAAATCTTCGCAGCTGCCGGTGTTTATAAATGTGTCATGCTTTTGGGCACCATATGTATCGTTTCTCATCACCAATGAGAACTATACTTTGGGTTTATTCCTTTTTCTAATTTAAAACAGATATTTATTAACTGTGCCTCATCCTGCTCCATGCTGCAAAGGCGATCATCATTATATACAAATGTCATATTAAACCAGTTGTTCAAGATACTTTTTATGCTTAAAGGTTATTCTTCAGTTGTTGAGATGCATGTTTGATACTCATGCCATGAAGCGTATTTAGGTGCCTGACATGCCTGTAAAATCAATGCACCACATTTATGCACCATTTGTTTTTATATTTTGAATTAAAATCGTGATGTTTGATGATGGGGCGATGGAATAACACAATATCTTCCCATGATAAGACTGCACACTGTGAAAAGTGTGTGGGAGTATCCCAGGTACAGTGTAACCAAACTAGTGGGTAAAGTGAACTGGCGACATCTGGGCTTAGAGGCATATACTAAATGAGCAGTGACAGTTCCATTTCCCTGTTTACACGTCTGGTATGTGGGCACAATGTGACAAGGAGTAGCACATGTGCAGGAGCTCTGCACATGGGCAAAAATTGTGGCTAGCCCTGCTCTAAACAATACTAAAAATGTTGAACAGTTATAGAATTTTCAAATAAATGTTGTCTGTGCTGAACATTTCAATTTGATTATGTATCATGGTGCCGAGAAAGGAATAAAAATGTATCTATATAAAAATCACAACTATTTTAAAGTAATTAGCAGTACATCAGCATCCTTATGATCATCATGTTTCTGTGATAAACATAATAACTCATATAACAGAAACAACAAACGTAAATGCCAAACAAAAGTAAACTAAGGTATTATACTCGCCCTAAACACAACACGATTGGAAATAAAATTTATTGGAAGAACTGCTATAAATACTTGTATAATGAAGAATTTTTAAGGAATCTCCCTAGAGTGATCTCCAGAAAATGATAGATTGTAATTGTAAACAAATTTTGTTCAAGATCAAAAGAATATAAATGTGGAACTGATAAAAGTAGAAACTGTAAAAATGAAGTAAAAATTAAAACACATCAATGTTATATGCAATACAGATTGCAAACAGCTGGTATTTGTAAAAGAAAATTTGGTGAAGGCTATACAATGAAAGTTTGTCTGAATTATAGTAAAACAGTTGCTATGTTAGTGATGAATTAAAAATTATTATGTTATTAAATCTACCAGTTGCAATAACATAGTCACAGAAAAGAGCTTAAACACCATGAAGTAGTCATCCTCAAAAAAATTTCTTGCATATATAATAAAAAATACATGTTTTTTTATTACGAAGCTCAACAAGAAACAAGAACATGTATTCCTGGTCTTGTAGTTGCTCACAATTTCAACAGCTACATGCTTATAAATTTAAAACAAATGAAGAATGCTGTAGCTGGACGACATCTGATGAAAACAAGAATTATACATTCATAGCTCACCATGCAAAAGGGTTATGATCACAATTAATTCTGAAGTAGTGTGTTGAAAATACAATAAAACAGAGTGCTAGCCAAACAAGAAGTAAATTAATGTTACTGGAGATAAACAGTTAGGTTTAAAAATTATAAATAGAAGTAAAGTTGTGAACGACAATTTTAGCAAATTTCCAGAAATATTTTGTTTGAAAGAATTGAAGAAAGGATATTTTCCGCAGTTATTCAATACCAAAGGAAATTAAAATTACATAGGACTGATCCCCATTATCAAGTAATACTGTGTTGACAGTATTAAACCAAAACACAAGGAAGAATTTATTGAGTGATATAATCAAAAAGAAAAAAAGTTAAAGAAAATTATGCATTCACTATCAAAAAAATAAAATGTAGGTGCTGTAATTCTGCTGTTGACATGTTGGGGAGAGGTCGTCTAGAACTAAGAAACCAGTTTCTAGAAATACCAGATACTGCTCCATTCTGTTATTTAACAATCACTGGAGTTTGTATGGGTATTTACAGATCCAAATATTTGCCTAAAGGTGCAATTGCTATAGTGGATAAGGAAAAGAACGAAAACTATAGTAAAGAATCCATAACTTGATTTAGTTGTTTAAACAATAAGAATCTTCTACACATGCTTAACAGTGGAGAAGTAAAAATAGTTGGAGAAAAAGTAGAGGCTTTTTATGAGAAAACAAATATTTTTTATCATTATACTATTGCTGTTTTTGGCATAGTTGTAAAAAATGTTTTAGACCTGAAACAATTAACAAAAAATTCAAGAATTAATGGATGATTTATATGGGAAGATATTAATGAGAAGTACAGAAATACAGATCACTGGATAAAATTTAGTTGAGATGTGGGAATATAACTGAATTAACTCATAAGTGTACAAAAATCTTAAAAAATTAAAACAGTTACTGGAAATTGTCAAAACGTTAAATCTGAGCGATGCTTCTTACAGTGGACATACAAATACAGTAAAATTACTTATCATAAAAATTAGTTATATTGACGTATACAGTCTTTACCCAACTGTACAATTTAAGACTTTCATCCTGTACAACATCCAATACAAAGATATAAACCGAACTATTATAATAAGGAATGGTACAGATTTATAAAATTGAAGGTATGGCACCCAGACATTTGTCTCACTCTGCTTTGCCTGTATGAATGAAGATTAATAAAAAAGAGAAACTATTGTTTCCTTTGTATGTCAAATATGTAGGAGAGAAAATTAATACATGTGATTGTAACTATGATAAAAACAGTTATTGGAAGAAGGAAAAGTGATGGAGTGAATTAAGCTGTAGGAAAAGAATATAAAATTGTACATGTCTATGAATTTTGTAACTTTAGAAATAAGCACAACATGTTGTTTGAAAGTTATATGAAAGATTTCATAAAAATAAAATTAGAAACCAGTAAAAGTAATTTTGAAGATGGTGAGATATAAATCAACTAAATGAAAAAATGGATATTGACTTAGATCCTGGTAAGATGAAACAAAATGCTGCAAATATGCCATTGCTAAAATATGTCTGAATGCTTTATACGGAAAATTTGGATGGCATCTAAAGTGGAGCTTAACATAGTATGTTACAGATTTAGAAAACTTTATGAAATACTATTGGATGATCAATTAGATAGTATAGATGTAAATTATATTAATGACAATTTGGTCCATTTCCTGTTCAAGGATTAATAGTGTGGAAAATAACATGGCTAGAATTATTTTTATAGCAGCATTCATTGCATCAAATGCAAGGCTTAGATTGTATATGTTAGACAAACTAGAAGAAGCATCAGTATATTTTCATATGGACATTGTAATATACAGGGTGATTCAAAAAGAATACCACAACTTTAGGAATTTAAAAGTCTGCAATGACAAAAGGCAGAGCTATGCACTATCTGTCGGCGAATTAAGGGAGCTATAAAGTTTCATTTAGTTGTACATTTGATCGCTTGAGGCGCTGTTGACTAGGCGTCAGCGTCAGTTGACGCTAAGATGGCGACCGCTCAACAGAAAGCTATTTGTGTTATTGAGTACGGCAGAAGTGAATCGACGACAGTTGTTCAGCGTGCATTTCGAACGAAGTATAGTGTTAAACCTCCTGATAGGTGGTGTATTAAACGTTGGTATAAACAGTTTACAGAGAATGGGTGTTTGTGCAAAGGGAAAAGTTCTGGACGGCCGAGAACGAGTGATGAAAATGTAGCACGCATCCAGCAAGCATTTGTTCGCAGCCCAGGAAAATCGACTCACAGAGCTAGCAGAGAGCTGCTAATTCCACAATCAACTGTGTGGAGAGTCCTACGAAAAAGGTTAGTTATGAAACCTTATCGTCTGAAATTGGTTCAAGCACTACCTGAACGTCAACTACCCGAGGCGATGGATCGGCCGCCAGGCAGCCCGTGACAGAGCACTTCATTACTGGCCTCCAAGAAGCCCTGATCTTACCCCCTGTGATTTTTTCTTATGGGGGTATGTTAAGGATATGGTGTTTCGGCCACCTCTCCCAGCCACCATTGATGATCTGAAACGAGAAATAACAGCAGCTATCCAAACTGTTACGCCTGATATGCTACAGAGAGTGTGGAACGAGTTGGAGTATCCGGTTGATATTGCTCGAGTGTCTGGAGGGGGCCATATTGAACATCTCTGAACTTGTTTTTGAGTGAAAAAAAACCTTTTTAAATACTCTTTGTAATGATGTATAGCAGAAGGTTATATTATGTTTCTTTCATTAAATACACATTTTTAAAGTTGTGGTATTCTTTTTGAATCACCCTGTATACTGACAATGGTGAAAGTACTGTGGAAAAGGGTTGTATGTTAGGTGAATGGGCAGATAAATTAGGAAAAGGCAAATCGATTACAAACTTTGTTTCAACAGGTAAATTTCATTATTATAAGAGAAACGATGGAAAACAGATATAAAGGTAAAATCTTCCAAATTTGAATGGTGAATCTATGATAAAAGTAACTGAGGATGAAGTAAAATATAATATATAATTAAAATACAATCAATAAGCTAGAGATATAAATTCTAAAAATGTAGTCAACATACAACTTAAAAGGGAATTCAAATTTCAGTATGATCAAAGAATTGTTCTTCAAGATTATGATACAGTTCTTATTCTATACAAATGGAAGTTTTTCTGAAGGGGTTAAACTTCATTAGCAATACTAATACATTTACAAAGGTTAGGGAGTAACATGCAAATATTTCATATATCATTGAAGGCTGTGGATATCTTCATACATGATATGGAGATAAAGTACGTTTGGAACAGGATAATGAACTTAAAATTATTTTGCCAGACAGATATTTCATAATAATTTGTAATCAGGATTTTCAATTGTTTGAAGATGGGAGTATTAAAACTGATATATTAAGAAGTAAAGAAACTTGAAAATGATGATAAAGAATTTCATGATTTGGAATTTTTGGTTTAAATTTATTTGGTTTATTGTGGAATTACAGACACTGTGAAGTGAGAGCATACAAAATATTGGTTTGTAAGACTTCTCTAATTTTTGTAAGATAATCCTAGGGCTCCAAAAGTGCCTAGATAAAATTTGTGCTAAGTAGTAAGTGGGTACATTGGGTAAATTTGGGAGTTCTTAAACAGTGTAACCCTTTCACAACG
Source organism: Schistocerca cancellata (assembly GCF_023864275.1). Lineage (NCBI taxonomy): Eukaryota > Metazoa > Arthropoda > Insecta > Orthoptera > Acrididae > Schistocerca > Schistocerca cancellata. The sequence continues at coordinate 123,448,189 of NC_064631.1, forward strand.
AACTTGCTAGATTTTGTTTTTGATTATTTTAATCACCTCTGATCAAACTAATCAAAATCAGAAACTCGTTAATGTGTTGAAGAAAGGTTGGACTACTACAGCCCTCCAAAGTGGACCCAACATACCCTCTTACAACTGTTTTGGAACAATGGGATCTACTTACCAAACAACATCTCTGCAATTTGGTTATTGTGGCTTCAGCAGGTACAGCTGGTGATAGCTTAGGATTATCATCCTCATCGGACTGAGGCCATTTTTTCGGACAGATTTGGTGACATACAGTATTAACATAATGTTTCTTGTTCAGTATGCTGATAAGATTGGGTAATCAGTGTCTATCTAGTTCGATGAGAGGAAAGGTTGGGACCACCACAGATGCATGGCACTGTTGTCTGCACATTATTTTGAAAGTTGTCGAAAGATAAGTGACATCAGTGCTTTGATCGACTATGGAAATATAGAGAGCTGTGTTTATATGACATGCATTTGGCAGCTATGGCTTAGACTGTGTAAACTGGAAACTTCACTAAATGTTAAGAAATAAAGAAAATCGTTCAGCAATCACTTGGAGCTTGAAAGAACACTACAAATTCATATTCTGTTTCAAATGAGTCTCCAGTCTATGAAACGAGACGACCTTATTGTCTCTAAGTACAATAATTTAAGTCACTTGCCCGCATATGTCTGTATATGCAATCTCAAGAACTGTTGTAAGGATGGTGACCCAGTTCTGAATAATAGAAGCACTCATTCACGAGAAAGGCTTTTGAATATAATTTATAAATATTTCGTAGAACTTCTCTGACATGTAAGGAATGAAAGTAAACTTGTGAAAAAGACAGCACTGCCACCTAGCAAACATCTACCATGACCGCAGGAGCAGTAGTGCACCGAGAAGGTTGTAAGTGGAAATTGTCTGGTATCTAGTGTGGTGGTCTAGTGGTAAAGCGTGTGGCTGGAAACCAAATGGTAGTGGGGTCAAATCCTGATGGACTCACTCTCTTCCACTTGTAAAATCTCAGAGGTCTACATCACATCAAGTACTATAAATAAACGTCCGCGCCATCTGTGCCCTATGCTGTGAAATATGGACAGGTGCATGAGTAAAGGTAGTAGTTGTGCCACTGAAGGAAGGTGCACGTTTATGTCATCTTGTAGCTGAATTGCACAACAGCGAAGTTATTTACCGATAGCCACCAACGCGTGGAAATTCGTATTACCAAGACAAGAAAGACTAAATCTTAATCTGAGATATTAAACATATTTGTGTCAATTGTACTTCATGTGTTTTTGAGTCCCTAATGTAATTCTTGTTCTAAAAGCATGATTAATCGTATAATAATGCGTACAATCTCTTTGTAATACAAGAGAGTTTAGGAACGAAAATCATTTTGTAAATATAAAAATAATTCATTTAAGTAAAGTTGGCAAGGCAGATGAGAACAATACAGGAAGAACATAGCTCTGAGATTGGTTTTTGACGCTTTTGAAGATATAAATTTCGTAAGAGACAATTTGGCAAAAGGTAGCTTAAAAGACAATGTGTGGTAGGCTAACGTTTGAGCTGAATATCATGAACTGAAGTAAGAGAGTATTATCTGACTTAAGTGTAATTACTGCTACGGACTACTGCCATAAAACGACGTCGTGAAAGGGCAAATATCAAAAACTGTGTGGTATGCAGAATATTTACAATTTACATTTGTGACAACGATGGAATGGTGTTGCAAGAGTGGCTTCTCTATGTGTGGGCTGGCAAATATTCCTTGTGGCTACGGACAGGAGTTCGCGAAAATTGGCTAAACCACACTTCAGGACACTAGGCACACAAATACAGAGATAAGAGTTTGTTATGCAGCCTTTCCGACGTAACTGCCCCAGTCTTCAATTATATGAGTACTGCAGGAGGACTTCTCCAAGGGTTCTTAAAAGGTTCACAATAGTAAATGTAATTGACTCTCCATTTCCATGGGCCATATTAAAAACTATGTAATATTTGTTGAGAGAAGCAAATGTTAACTATTGCTCTACCTGTTGACTTACGAAGAATTATTTCAACTTTCTCTGAGTGTTTAAAATAAGTAATTCATTAAAAATGCTATAGGAAAGTCAAAGCTGTTGGTATAAGAAGGTGAAAGAGTCCTGTTTAAATGATCAGGCTACTGTCAGGCTGGAATGCAGACAGATTTGGACTTCAAGTAAGTTACGTAATTTTGTATTATAGTGAAATGGCTAATAATGTTAATTGACTTATGACCAATTCAGTTTCACAAGAATGTCATCTGACTCACTTCCCAAATTTTACGCAAATGGTACTCCAAAGAAATGTTATTACTGGTGCAGCTGTTAAGAGTAGTTCAAGCAGAAGTTACCACTTCTGTCCAGGTAACAAACCACACACTAATTTTCCAAAATGTTAAACATGTTGTTCTTTTTAGATTTATTGTTGTTGTACAAGCCAGAACGATGACCTATAATTAAGTAACATTTCACCTGATGTAAGCAATGACCTTCTGTTGTGTTCATTAGCAAAGTTCAAGGATCTGTCCATAATATGTCTAATTCTCAGCTTATGTTTTCTTTTGGGGGAAAAGTAATAAGTAGTGTACCTGTGATTATCTGATGTGGGTAAATGCATTTGGATGGTGTTTCTGGGATGAACAGGGAGATTTTACAGTTGAGAGTAGTTACACATAACTTCTGAGTGAACTGAACGTTTAAAAAGATCAATTAAGGCTTCGCACTGCTGGCGACCGTTTAATTTATCATTGGTATTAATAATTACTTGCGTGTATTATAACTGTATGCTTGGAACAGCGGTGACTTCTCTTGTATTTTATTTGTCCAGTTACCTTAGGCACACATGTCTTACTCTCTATAGATGAAGTGAATTACACATTGCCAAGAGTTTTAGAGGCTTTCGTATCCTGAAAGAAAAAAATGGTTCAAATGGCTCTGAGCACTATGGGATTTAACATCTATGGTCATCAGTCCCCTAGAACTTAGAACTACTTAAACCTAACTAACCTAAGGACAGCACACAACACCCAGTCATCACGAGGATCCTGAAAGAGGGTGAGGCACAGTATACTCCGACTTTTAACGTTACAGTCATCTCTAAGTGATGTGGAGATACACTGTTTGAAACATGACAACAATTTCTGTTTCCCTCAGATTGGCAATTGCAATTTGCACTGTAGATTCACTACGAACTCCTGACACAAGGGGCAGTGAGTTACTCAACTTTAAAGAATTCTGATTAATATTACCATTAATGAAACTATAATCTCCTGTTCATCAAGCTGTGCTGTGAGACTTGTAATTTGAAATAATCAAATATTTTTGACCAATAGTTCCCCTAAGTCACCTGAGAACAATTGTGTAGCGAATTCAATATATATGGTGCTCTATTTTTTACGTTAAAATTAAAATGTTTTCTGATATAACACTTCACCAGCTCTGTTTCGTTTATATCTGGTACGTTCATTATGCAGCGATCCAGATGAGTCGGCTTTCAGCTTTGCATCCTCCTTGACTCACACCTAGGTGTGGACATGATTGTTTGCTTGGCAGAGCGAAGAAGTGTGCCATAAAGAGCCCACGACAAAGGATTGCGGCAACGAGTCTCAACAATGCGTCATAGTGCGTACTAAGCATAACAAGAGGAGTGTTGTGACACATGCTAAACATGAACATCACCCGTGGTTTTTCTTACCTTGTCTTTTGTTTGTGACACATGCTGAATCGCTGATAAGTACACACGCTCGCAAACTCTAACCCTCATACAATACCTTCTGCTGTGCTTCTATTATTCTCAAACTTCAATTCAGTAGAGAACACTCAACATTTAAGCTTTCAAGCCCCCGGATAACTTTCCTTGTGTGCGCTGCATACGTCGCGTTACTTATGAAAGTGATGTAGTTCAGTTACGTGACATTCTTCTCAGAAATTTATACGCAACTGCACGCACTGGTCCGCAAATGAAATACTCTGTGGCACTTAGTTCGTGTACTTAATGCATCATGTGCGAAGCTGAAACGGAACCGGTTCGTCAATTATTTATTTAAATGAACATGTACAGTTTTCATTGTTTTTAGTTATTTCTACTTTGATGGCTTTTGTTTCACGACCTTTGATTCTATATTACTATATTCTGAACAGTTACGTAAGGCCACATTGGAATACACTTACAAAAGAATTGAGTCACTGTAGACAATAAATCTTTCACGGGGCCTGTGAGGATGTTTGACACTAATGATTACACTTGTCTTCAGCGCTGAACATTATATTTTCTTTAGTTCTCACTCCTCATGACCCGTTTTGGTATTACCATTATCATTCTGTGGTAGAATATTGTAACGGAAGGCAATGTAGAGAAAAGATCATAAGAATGACGTAGTGAAGGTAAGTTACATACCATACATAGTATCTTGTCATTTAATAAAAATTACCGCTGATGAAAAGTGAACTTGTGCACACGTGGTCTAACGATCGTAATTCAGCCTCGTTCGCCTAGCGAGCACGTCGGTGTTTACATTTTCGCTACGCCACAGCGTAGCAAGTGTTTGGAGTTTATCACTTCATTAGTATTTGTGTCTGTGCGCGTGTTACATCGTCGTTGTCTCGTCTCGTCCTTCGTTGTGTGCGTTTGCCTGTGTGTGTGTGTGTGTGTGTGTCTGACAGCGGCCTAATCCGCTCCTGTTGCCGCGTGGTCTCGGGCACCTTGTCACGGTTCGCGCGGCTCTCCCCGACGGAGATTCGAGTCGTCCCTCGGTCATGGATGTGTGTGTTGTCCGTAGCGTAAGTTAGTTTAAGTTTGATCAAGTAGTGTGTAAGCCTAGAGACCGATGACATCAGCAGTTTGTTTCCTTTGAAACTTACCACAAGTTTCCCATTTTTCTCTGTTGTTTGTTTCTCATGGCATCCAAGAGCATTTCATCTACAGGTACTGTCAGTTTCCGTTTGACAAGTCGACATGTAACGTGTGGACCGGTTCTTTGGAAATCCATGACTGGTAAGTTGATACTTTGCATGTTACCTTGGACCAAGTACATACCACCTATTTTGATTCTAAGAGTTACGTGTTCTTTGTGAAATTCGTTGATCCGCTACAAGTGGAAAAGTTCTTCAAACTCGGAACTCAGGTTCTCTTCCGGCATAGAGATGTTTCGGACAGTATAGTGCTGCTTGCATAAGCGGCCATTAAAAATACGAACGTTGATATATTCAGTCTTCCTCCGCAGGTAGAGGATATTTATCTCAGAGGAGTTTTGGTGCAATATGGTGACGTGAGAGGCATTCGCCGTTAACGGTGGTCAAGTCAGCACAAGGTACAATGTTATAGCGCAATTCGGAGACTGCTCAGGAAGCAAATGCAGTTTCACTCGCGGTACAAGAAAGTTCGGGAGAATGAGGACAGGCAAAAGTTAGTAGAGGTTCATACTGCTGTAAAAAAGAGCGATGCGCAAGGCATCCAACCACTACCACCGTCATACCTTATGTGGTGTCACCGCCAGACACCACACATGCTAGGTGGCAGCCTTTAAATCGGCCGCGGTCCGCTAGTATACGTCGGACACGTGTGTCGCCACTATCAGTGATTGCAGACCGAGCGCCGCCACACGGCAGGTCTAGAGACACTTCCTAGCACTCGCCCCAGTTGTACAGTCGACTTTGCTAGAGATGGTCCCCTGACAAATTACGCTCTCATTTGCCGAGACGATAGTTAGCATAGCCTTCAGCTACGTCATTTGCTACGACCTAGCAAGGCGCCATTATCATTTGCTATTTATCTTGTGATGCATGTACCGTCAGACTGATGTTCACCAATTATGGATTAAAGTTAAGTATTACAGAAGCTACATACTTTTCTTCCTACTATAAACTCCTATAACTGTTCCAGACCTCACGCCAGCCTGCGTGAGCTTAGACGCGAGCCTATTGGCTACCAATCATAGTGGCTTGGCTGTCTTGCCAAGTCACAACACCTTAGCAAAAGATATTGCTGAAAACCCAAGGAAATTCTGGTCGTTCGTAATATCGGTAAGCGGGTCGAAGGCTTCCATACAGTCACGCACTGAGCAGTCTGGCCTGGCAACGGAAGACAGCAAAAAGAAAGCTCAAATTTTAAATTTAGCATTTGAGAAATCTTTGACGCAGGAGGATCGTACAAACATAGCGCCGTTTGAGTCTGGTACAGATTCCCGTATGGATGACATAGTGATAGACATCCCTGGGCTTGTGAAGCAGTTGAATGGGTTGAAAATAAATAAATCGCCAGGTCCTGATGGGATTCCAATTCGGTTTTACAGAGAGTACTCTAATGCATTGGCTCCTTACTTAGCTTGCATTTATCTCGAATGTCTTGCCCAACGTAAAGTCCCGAGCGACTGGAAAAAAGCGCTGGCGACGCCTGTATGTAAGAAGGCTAGATGGACGGATCCTCAAAATTACAGACCAATATCCTTAACATCGGTTTGTTGCAGGATTCTCGAACATGTTCTCAGTTCGAATATAATGAATTTCCTCGAGACAGAGAAGTTGCTGTCCATGCATCAGCACGGCTTTAGAAAGCATCGCTCCTGCGAAACGCAACTCGCCCTTTTTTCACATGATATCTTGCGAACCATGGGTGAAGGGTACTAGACGGATGCCATATTCCTTGACTTCCGGAAAGCGTTTGACTCTGTGCTCCACTGCAGACTCCTAACTAAGGTACGAGCACATGGGATTGGTTCCCAAGTATGTGAGTGGCTCGAAGACTTCTTAAGTAATAGAATCCATTACGTCGCCCTCGATGGTGAGTGTTCATCGGAGGTGAGGGTATCATCTGGAGTGCCCCAGGGAAGTGTGGTAGGTCCGCTGCTGTTTTCTATCTACATAAATGATCTTTTGGGTAGGATGGATAGCAATGTGTGGCTGTTTGCTGATGATGCTGTGGTGTACGGGAAGGTGCCGTCGTTGAGTGACCGTGGGAGGATACAAGATGACTTGGACAGGATTTGTGGTTGGTGTAAAATATGGCCGCTAACTCTAAATACAGATAAATGCAAATTAATGCAGATGAATAGGAAAAACAATCCTGTAATATTTGAATACTCCATCAGTAGTGCAGCGCTTGACACAGTCACATCGATTAAATATTTGGGCGTAACATTGCAGAGCGATATGAAGTGGGACAAGCAAGTAAAGGCAGTTGTGGAGAAGGCGGATAGTCGTCTTCGGTTCATTGGTAGAATTTTGGGAAGATGTGGTCCATCTGTAAAGGAGACCGCTTATAAAACACTAATACGACCTTTTCTTGAGTGCTGCTCAAGCGTTTGGGATCCCTGTCACGTCTGATTGAGGGAGGACATAGAAGCAATTCAGAGGCGGGCTGCTAGATTTGTTACTGGTAGGTTTGATCATCACGCGAGTGTTACGGAAATGCTTCAGGAACTCGGGTGGGAGTCTCTAGAGGAAAGGGGGCGTTCTTTTCGTGAATCGTTACTGAGGAAACTTAGAGAACCAGCATTTGGGGTTGAATGCAGTACAATTTACTGCCACCAACTTACATTTCGCGGAAAGGCCACAAAGATAAGATAAGATAGATTAGGGCTCGTACAGAGGCAAATAGGCAGTCATTCTTCCCTCGTTCTGTTTGGGAGTAGAAAAGGGAGAGAAGATGCTAGTTGTGGTACGAGGTACCCTCCGCCACGCACCGTTTGGTGCATTGTGGAGTATGTATGTAGATGTAGATATAGCGGCATACGTTCGGTGCAAATCATAAAGTACACTTCGTCTGATTCGCAAATTTGTGACTGTCATACTCATTTTACATACAGCAGACAGATGGGGATCTGTTGTCTGTGCAACAAAAGTGGCCATCTCCGGACTAACAGCTCGCTGAGAATTTTTATGTTATGGTCCTCCTTGGAACGGCGCCGCAAGTTTACGGTTGTTGACCTTGTCCTCTCCAGTAAAGAACACAACGTTACATCTTTCTACGATTCTGGAGAACATCCAATAGATCTCTCTTCAAATATAGACTGACCCCGTTCTGTACACAAGATGGTGCCTTACCCTGTCCCACCTTCCCCTGAGACGTGTTTGTCCATCACTCCTACTGGTACCATAGTGCCGTGTCACGTTGCCCTGGCGAGGTTGAGATCGGGTAGACAGTGTCACGTGTTCCTGCTGATGCAGGGCTGGCGCCGCCCCGGAGCGAGTGTTTGTCGCAGTCATCTCCTTCGCAGGCCCCACCAGAAGTACAATAATTAATGCAGTAATGCCCTCCCGTTCATCTGTGTGGTCTCGCCGATGGAGATCGTGATTTGTCGCTTATTGCTATTCCCGTAGCGGAATCTGTTATCCCTGAGCTGCCTCCCGCTGTTTCCGAGATTCACTCTGATTGCCCCCCATTAGACAGTCGGCATGCCTTGCAGCGTGACACTTCTGCAGCACAGGTCTCGCACCTGGACAGTCAGAGAACGATATGGATGTGGTGCGTGCAAGATTCGCCTATGTCGCCTATTGCAGAGGCTCATAGGCCTCGCAGCCGGCTTAAACAACGTGCACGGTCGGAACAGGCAGCTCTGCGGAAAACAACCAAGGGTGAAGATTCAGTTCCTGCAAGGATTTTTATTTACCAGTTTCTCTCTTCCTGGATTTCGCACTGTTTTCAACGTGGCGCCCGAAATTTCGACTTGCACTGTAATATTCTTCCGAGAAGACATTCCCATTGATGAGTTAGTAGTTGTTGAATCTGGCAGAGGAATAGGATGTAGCCTTTATGACGTCGTCTTGGTTGTCTTCTATACGCCGTCTGGCTGTGATCAAACAGTGGAACGTCCGCGTTATTAAAAAGTGGAGATTGTTTATCTTTTACGTAGGAGTCACCGCGCGGAGTGGCAGCGCGGTTACAGGCTCCATTTCATGGATTGCGCAGCCCCTCCCGCCGGAGGTTCGAGTCCTCCCTCGGGCACGGGTGTGTGTGTGTGTGTGTGTGTGTGTGTGTGTGTGTGTGTGCGTGTGTGTGTGTGTGTGTGTGTGTGTGTGTGTGTTGCTCTTAGCATACGTTAGCTGAAGATAGATTAAGTAGTGTGTAAGTCTAGGGACCGACGACCTCAGCAGTTTGGTGCCTTAGGAATTCACACACATCTGAACTTTTTTTTTTTTTTTTCTTTCTTACGTAGGAGTCGTCGGCATCTGTTATTGGGTGGTGAATTTAACTGTGTTTTGCGTCCTGTTGATTAGCCTTGTAATTTTAACTATTTTTGATATTTAAACGAGATGATATGTTCGATGCGCTTGAAAGATATTTGGGTATGTAAACATCCGACGCTGATTAAATTTACGCAATCTGCTGAGACCTCTGGTAGCAGGATTCGCCGCTTCTATTTATCGTATTGGATGCGCGGTCGCTTTCTTGAAGTCGACGTTATCCCTGCTACCTTTTCTGATCACTGTACCTTGGCCACCGGTGAAACTATTGCTTTCCTCGTGGCTCTTAAATGTCACTCACGTGGCAGACACTTCTCTCGATGATGTGATACACAATGTGTGGGAGCGTCGTCTTCGGTCCGCTGAGACGTACTCAGTCACTCTAGAATGGTGGACAGCCCTGACTAAACCAAAGCACTGCAAAATTTGATTATTCATTTGCAGCTAGGGCGTGGGATTTTCGAAGAACTTACGAATTTTATAATTCTCTTCTTCGCGACATCTAAGGCGGTGCAGATCGCACCCTCCTAAGGAATGCAGATGTACGATGTATAAAAGCAAAGTTGTTGCAGTTGAAGCCGACTGGTGTGGCCGGAGCGGTTCTAGGCGCTTCAGTCTGGAACCGCGCGACCGCTACGGTTACAAGTTCGAATCCTGCCTAGAGCATGGATGTGTGTGATGTCCTTAAGTTAGTTAGGTTTAAGTAGTTCTAAGTTCTAGGGGACTGATGACCTCAGATGTTAAGTCCCATAGTGCTCAGAGCCAATTGAACCATTTTGCAGTTGAAGCGGCGGCAGATGGAAGAATTGCGGCTACGATCGAAACCACGATCATTCGTGGCAGATGTTTTGGTTAGTTATACCATTTGCTTCATCATCAAGCTCGGCGTCGCCACTCTTGCACTGCTTCTCTTACAACAGCCGACGGCCCCCAGCTAACAGCGCAAGCTGACGTTCTTCACGCCTTACATTAGTACTATGTAGATCTTTATGATGTGAATACACAGCGACTTTCCCTTCGACCCAGCTATTGAGTCCCTAGGTACGCTACTCACGCTGAATTCATGTTCACCTTTCACTCCTACTCACAAATCGTCAAGTACAGAAGGACTTCCCAAGGAATTTTATGTCCGTTTTGGCCTCTCTTTAGCGTCAAATGTACGTCCATGTCGAATGAGATGTCCTCTCCATTCAAGGCGGGGGGAACTTCGTTGATACCTAAACATCTTGGTCGTCATATTGTTGATAATTTTCGTCCTGTGACGTCACTGAATTTTGATTGTAACACAGTGGCGAGGGCGGTAATTCACAGGATCTATATCTTGCTGGCAGATTTTGTCGGCGAGCAACAGAGTTGTCTCCATGATTGCTCTATTGTTATCCCTGAGGCCAAATACCATGAGGTGGTTTCAGTTGCTGCCGTTAATTCTGCTCATTGAGCATTTGACTCTTTGGATTTTATTAAAGCTACCGATCTTGTAAAACATGACATTCTGCTTCCGATTTTGGAGATGATCGGTTCACTCTTGAGGCTCGTACAGTGTTATCCAACATGTTCACAGGCATTGCAGCTTCGGTAATTGTGAATGAGCACCTGACGCCTCCGATTCTCATACGTCGGGGAGTGCCATAGAAGAGCTGACTTTTGATGTTTTTGTCTTACATCTGGAGTCGTTGCTTCGAAAGGTTGCGTCCTAGACTTGGGTTTCAACGTTTTCTGGAAGGACCCTCGCTGATTGCGAATACGCTGATAATGTGATGGGTTTACTCCTTCAACGTGCACAGGTACCTATGCTGAAGGCTGTCATCGATGATTATTGCCGTTCTCGGGAGTGCGACTTAAAGACGGCAAAAGCAAACTCTTTAGTTTACGGGGTTTCGGTGGAGCAGTAATCAGTGGAGCAGTAATCAGTGGGCCACAGCTGTATATCGTCACACGTCACTAGGAGTCGTTATTCATCGTTGTCCGCTCCAAATGTCGACTCTTAATTGGAAATTGGTTACTGATAAGATGCAGGGGCCACTACTGGAACATCAAACTCGCTCTCTTACCCATATTCAAAAGGCACGAATCTGGGATACGTATGTCTTGTGCAAGACCTACTACATCGCAAAACTTTTACTCCTTCTCTCTATAATGGCTGAAAAACTGAAGCATGTGTCTGTTCGCTTTTTATGGCAGCGTCATTTCTTCAGGTTGCGATACGAGACTGTGACGAAACTACGTTCTCTCGCCGGACTGGGCCTTTCTGAAATGCAGAGGAAGGCGTCTGTCTGTCTTACAGTCAGGTCCGCAAGAAAGTGTACGCCGTTACCTGTATGAAATAAAAGACACTATTATAAATATGTGTTTACATGAAAATACGTGTTATTACTAATATCACAATTACCTAATGGTTAGTCCAATGGCCACCATTATCGATTATAGCTTGTCACCTTAAACTATTCACCGGTAAATAATCCACGTTTCCAATCTCTAAATATCGTTTGACCCACTTCGGAACGAATGTATTTGACTTTCTAAGAATTTTAACAGCAGCTCCGTATGAAAGCTTTGGTCCCTTTAGATGATTTACAAGTAACGCTGTCTCGTGGCGCTTCAAATATTTTGCACTCATTTTAAACTAAAACCGACAAAATAAAACATTCAACTGTCCCACTGTTTAGCTTTACACTGTAGAAAAGCGTATTGATCACAGATTCGAGAACCGGCCGGAGTGGCCTTAAGGTTCTAGGCGCTGCAGTCTGGAACCACGCGACCGCTACGGTCGCAGGTTCGAATCCTGCCTCGGGCATGGATGTGTGTGATGTCCTTAGGTTAGTTATGTTTAACTAGTTCTAAATTCTAGGGGACTGATGACCTCAGACGTTAAGTCCCATAGTGCTCAGAGCCATTTGAACCAACAGATTCGAGACACTATCAGAAATGTCGCTGCGGACGTTACATTTAAAATTATGGCGTACACTTTGTTGTGGAACTGACTGAATATGTTCGGAGTACCATTTTGACAGCTCTGTGCAATGCTGGCCTATACATTTATTATTTATGAAAGGAAGCAAATGATTTTTCTTTTGCAACAATCGGAATGATCATGCATTAAAAAAAATTAAATTCTTTAAATTGAAATGAATGCTTGTTAGAAATTAGACAAAGATTATTATTAGGACATTTTTAAAAGATTGACATGTGAGTTTACATAATATTACTAGATATGCGCGAGGCTGCTTTTTTTTTTTACCTTATACAATAATACTCAGGCTCCGGCATCGCTGCACCGCGACCGGCCCAGCCAACATGATACACCAAACAGGACTGACTAGCGCAGACAGGCGACTGCTCGCTAGCAACAACTTACTGCTACTGCTACACAGTTCGTACTGCAGTCAACACTGCTCTTTGGTCTCAGATTCTCTTATAGCTTACATATATCAGGCAGCGCATACCTCTTACATAACCCTCCACTGGGGGGGCAAAAATTTGGCAGCGATGGTGAGTCAATTGGATTTGCTATGAGCAACAAATTTTTCTAAAATTTACTTAATTAACTAAGTTTACAGTCACAGAGTGTATACATATATATGAGTACAGAACATAAAATGAAATAGAGTGCACATGCACTGAGTACAGAACATATCAAGCAATGAAAAAATGTATACGCAATGAGTAAAAAAATATTAACAAATGACGTAAAGTGCATACACACTGTAGTACAGAACATATCAAGCAATGACAAAATGTATACGCAATGAGTACATAACATATTAACAAATGACATAAAGTGCATACGCACTGTAGTATTTTTTTGTTACCATTTTACTAGAACTAGGATTGGAAAGGGAAGGATTGCATCATGGTTGCAGCACAGTAGGTTGCACGTAGCTGCACTGAAAGTCCATATCTTCCTACAGAAGCACAACACCAAGTGTGACAATCTGAAGTTCTCTTCCCTGAAGTATTAATCAGTGTAGCCAAGACACTGAAATGTCGTATTAATATTCCATGTTATCATTTTGTAGTACATTAGGTACACCAAACAGTGGAACCATAGTAACATCTCCATTGTTCAAGGTGGTGGACACCATGATGTGTCAACACCACACTCATTCACCAACGCAGAATTAGTGTAAAAACCAAATATCGTGCTCCATGATCATAAGGACGGACAGGACAAACGGATATTGCAGTAATTTCTGCTAATTAGGTCAGAAGGTGAAGGACGTTAGGTCTAATGCTAGTCATCATTGAGAATTACACTAGTCTATCAACCGATCTGACTAATTATTGGCACTCATCGCCTAGTTGCTGAACACTTCTGTACCATGTATGAAGTATTACAGAATAATGTTCATAAATCATCTGATTACAGTGAACATTGGCACTCATTGGCCAGTTACAAAACATATAGCAAGTATGGAGTAGTACAAAACATTTTTCATCATTCAAGTGACATACGACATATTTAAAATTATTATTGGCACTCATTGGCCAGTTACAAAGTATTCTTACATTTTTATAAAACCTTATTCAGTATTATTCAGAAGTTATCATTCAAAATGAGAGTTAATTATTGGCATAACATTTATAGAATATAACAAAAATATTATTTACAGAAATTATTGGCATAGTATTTATGCATTATTACAAAGCATCATTCAGTATTACTCAGAACTGATCATTCCAGTGACATAGGACATATTGAAAATGTATCATACTGTAACTATTACTCAAGGTCTGTGGCTAGAAAACGTCATTCAGTATTACTCAGAACTGATCATTCCAGTGACATAAGGCATATTGAAAATATAACATACTGTAACTATTATTCAAGGTCTGCGACTAGAAAACATCGTTCAGTATTACTCAGAATTCATCATTCAAGTGACTTATTACTCAGAACTCTCTTAAACTGGTAGCATTATTTGGGACTGGTAATACATTTTTTTTGTGCTAGCAATGCATTGCGTTGGGATCGATAATTAATTGCTGGGGCATAAAAATATTTGTTTTTGACTTATTGCTGCAAATAAATATTATTAACGTTATTCATCATGAGTCAGCTGTAGCAAGGTTATGACACAAATAAAGTATATGTGATCACATTCATGAATGACACACACAAATGGGTAAAATAAAAAATGCAAGTACTAGAAGAGGTTTAATGATTAACTGCTTATAGCATATTAATTTCGTGAATAGCTTCTCCTATAAAAAATACAAAATGGATTATTAAGCTGAAAGAAGAAACGCATATTATGCTGAAAAGTAGTGAACTTCGAATTAACAGGTAATGAAATGTGTATTCAATATACATGTACTCTAGCTGTCCTTTCCAAAACCTTCAGTCATTATACCATTCGACATAAGACATACTGTCAAAACGAACTGCAGCAAATACTTAAATAACTACATAGCATTTCTTAAGTAACAGTAAATATATAAACTTCATCATTATTCTCTTCTGCAAAGAAAAACTTCATTATTCATATTACCATAACTTCATTACTATCATCACCTGTAACGAAAAACTTCATTATTCATATTACCATATTCTTCATCACTATTCATCGCCATTCATTATCATCTGCAAAAAGACACTTCATTGTTCATTATTCATATTACCGTTTACTTCATACAACTGTTCATAGTATAGAGTTCCTTATTTCTAGCATATTTTATCACTAAAACTAAGATGTGTAGTTCTGTCTGACTGCATGCATCAATCGCCTCGTATTCTGAAAGAAAAAAAATTATTTAAGACTGCTATCATACAATGTGTACAATATTTTCATGTTAATGTTTGTTAATTCTGATCCATTTACTCTTCGTGACGAGGTATTGCATCTTCTTTCGTTCATTCCGAAGGTGAAATTCCCATTTCATAGTAATCCACTGTGGTTTGTTTCATTTATTTCTTTTACACGTTATTGCTTTCTGAAAATGATGAACAATGATTAGTGTCTTGCATTTAAATCATATGCCCATTAAATAAAAACTGGTTTCTAGTGATATAATTAAGCATACAGGATAGCATGAGGGAAAACGTAATATGTCAAAAACACACAGTGTGCAGGTGCAAAAATGTACACAGAGTATCACAATGTAGTAGCAAAAAAATGTAAAATAGTCACTATGTTGAGATATCATAAGGCAAAAATGTCAAAGTCAACTGGTGTTTGTTATATCTTAAAGATTTCATAGTGCATACAAAGAAACAGGAAAACAATCATACATACATAAAAAATGGAAAATGTGCACGGTCTGATTATATAACAACAAGAAAAGCGACCTGCTAACCTTACCTTGCCGGGCACTTGCCAAGAAAAAATATGATAATCATCAGTAAGAGTTCATATAAATATAATTGTATAAGTGGTCATATAAAAATCAGGAAATGGCATTACAGTGTGATAAATCATAAAGTATGTTCATTGAATAAAGGGTTTAATATTGGAGACATGGTGATTGCCTTTACTTTTTCTGGTTCTCAGAGTTTCGACGTGTACTACATTGGGGTGAGGAATGCTGCGAATTCTATATGGACCTGCGTATAGAAGCTCAAATTTACTACATCTACTCTTTCCTCTGTTAGATAAATAGTGTGTATGCACTAATATCATCTATCCAATGTCAAAGTCACGGCGTGTACAAACCTGTTTTTGCTGTCTTCTCCGGCGCTCTGCGGCACGTTTGATGTTGTTCAGCGCAATGTCAATTATTTCATGGTGTCGTAGTCGACGAGATGTAGGAAAGGATACTAATTCCTTAATTTTGTTAGGTGGTTCAAGATTTTTCAGTATAACAGTCGGAGATAGCATAGTAGATTCATTTGGTATGGAATTAATTACATCCTGGAATGAGAGTATTTGTGTGTCCCAATCAATATGTCTTTTATGGCAGTATATTCTACAAAGTTTACCAATTTCTTTCATTAATCGTTCACAAGGGTTCGAAGAAGCATGATACTTGGATATATAGATCGGAGAAATGTTTCTTGTTCGTAACATACGTGTCCATATAGCAGATCGGAATTGTGGTCCATTGTCGGAAATTACTTTCAATACATGCCCTACATGAAATAAAAAATGTTTTACAAATGCTTTAGAAACAGATTTAGCAGTAGCTTTGCTTAACAGAGTGAAGGTAACAAATTTTGAAGTGGATTCAACAGCCACAAAGATGTAGCAAGAACCTGTATTAGTTCTGGGAATCGGACCAAAAATGTCTACAGCGGCCATGTGTCTCAATCTAACAGGTACAATGGGATGTAACGGTGGAATATGTGAAGTCGTGTGTGACTTAGATTTCTGGCAGATTTTACATGACGCTAAAACTCGTCGAATACGTTTCTCCATGTTGGTAAAATAACAGTTCTGTCTCAGTATTAGAAAACATTTTCTGGCTCCATAATGTGCGTAACTTAAATGAGTATACCAAACTAATTTGTTAACAAGCTCGTCAGGAATGCATTGTAACCAGTTGTTGCTGTCAGGGTGAGAGCGGCGAAACACAATATTATTGCGTACAGCGTAATGGTTTCTAATGGTAACATTATTCGTATCTTGCCAAAGGTGTTTTATCTCTTTCCATACGTTGTCTTTACTCTGCTCTTGTGCTATGTCTCGTAATGACGACGAAATGAAATTTTCAAATGCAACTTGTTGAATATACATTACGCTGAAATTTGCTTTGCAGAAGTTGGTTGCGATGTATTGCTGATTGTTGCTGAGAGAACGGGATAGTGCGCCTGCTACAATATTTTGTGTACCGCGAATGTGAATAATTGTAAAATTAAATTCCTGTAAATAAAGTTTCCATCTGCTTAATCTGTCGTGTGTAAATTTAGCGGCAAGTAAAAACTGTATAGCTCTATGATCTGCGTAAACGGTAGTGTGTCTTCCATAAAGAAAATGCCGAAATCTCGTAAATGCCCATAAAACACATAATGTTTCAAGTTCTGTGACAGAATAATTTCGTTCAGCAGGTGACAGAATGCGAACTCGCAAAGGCAGTGTTTTTAATTACTGTGGAACCATCTTCTTCGATTTCCTGAAAAATGTGTATGCCTAAAGCGGTGTTAGCAATGGAAAAATTTCTAGTAAGATCTGGATGTGATAAAAGTGGTGCATTCAACAAAGCTTCCTTCAGATTCACAAATTCAGAATGTGCTTGGCTATCCCAGGACCAAATAGTGTTTTTACCCGTCAACTGATATAATCTAGGGGTGTCTAAAGCAGAGTAATGAATAAATTTACGAGAAAAGTTAATTAAACCTAAAAAGCTGCGTAGTTGTTTCTTCGTCGTAGGAACAGTAATGTCACGTAAAGCTTGACGTTTTTCCGGGTCAGGCGCAATGCCTTCTGCTGAA